>NW_017537312.1:666614-744877 GCF_001853355.1 Bactrocera latifrons
GCGTGGCGTCGCCCACTTATGGACCAAAAACCATATCTCAGGAAGTACTCAACCGATTTCAATGAAATTCGGTATATAATATTTTCTTAACATGTCATGTACCAAATATGGGCGAAATCGGTTCACAACCACGCCTGAAATCTCGATTATCACGTTATCATGCGAGAGTATAAAATGTTCGGTGATCCCCGAACTTAGCCCTTCCTTACTTGTTATAGTTTAGCAACTTGCAGGAATCAGGAATCAAAGTCAGGGAAATACCTTGAGGCGTAAATTGTCTATCAGAGAATCGGATTGTTAGAGTAACGAAATATACGTAGTATATGCGAGTTAGGATAGTATTGACCCCATTTTATATATTTTTGCTAATACCAAATACCACAAACATGCCACATACTAAAAAAATATATTCAATAAGGTACCTCACATACCACCTCTAGTAGTAAAGCCGATGGTTGTATATGGAGGTTAGGCCAAATTTTTGTTCTATGCTATACATTTCAGGCACCAAGATACACTGTTATGAGTCAAACACATTCATTAGTGTCATTGAGATAACTTCATATATTGGCCGATATATGGGGTATAAAATCACACGGAAGTTCGAAAATCTTTAAATTAGGTATATGGGGGCTCAGAGAAGTATTAACGCGATTCAACTGAATTTTTGATAAAAAAAATTTGCCAAAACATATCAAGTTGTAATTAGCCGATTAACTGGAAATATGGCATGAATATTCGCTAAATATCTCTCAACACATGAAGAGACAAAAAAATAGAAATAAAAAGATCGACATAATTAAAAAATTAGTGAAAAAATCGATCCTTATTTTTTTGCACCTTCTTGAGATAGCTACATTCGTACTAATGAAAATTTCATCACTCTTTAATTTTTCAGATTATTATTTGGGTATAAATCATTATTTATATTTACAGAGAAATAAGAAAGAAAATATATTATTTTCAATTTTATTATTCATAAGCAATAGAAATTTTTAGTTAGCTACCACCACTGGCCAGCCTTAAGCCTTCAAGTTTGTACCTTAAGTCTTTAGTTGTTCAATACATTTTCGTAGCAATATTCATAATAAAATTCGTTACCATGCTTAAAAATGCATTACAAATAGACAGTTTTCAAAAGCATAATTACTAAGTTATATTGTGTTGCAATACTACTATACGCCTACAATGGCGAGGCATTAGTCAATTCTTTATTTGAATTTTGTGTCCAAAGTCTTTCACATACAAAGATCAAAGTCACAGAGGTCTGTGTCTTAAGTCTTTTAATGCCATAATGTAATCACTTTGGGTACCGAGTTTGTGCCATAAGTCTTCGGTAATTGGAACAATTTATTGCATGTGCCAAGTTTGTGTCTTAAGTCTATTGTATGTGCGTATTTTGCATAATAATCACTATTAAGCTTGCACTGAGTATATTTTGAGCAATTCTATTTAAGACTCTTACATTAAGACCTAAAATTAAATTGTTCCTTTTATTATTTTCCTGCAAACTCCAGCTTGAGCAATTGACTTGCAGCATAGCTGACATAAACGGCACAGACGTAGAAATAAAGAAGAATGTACATACGCATATGAGTAGATAAGTAACGAAGCACAGCATATATGTATGCACTTATGCTCAAATGTCTGTGTGAAAGTGTTCATTCCTTAAAACAATTCGAAGTATGCAGGTTGCATTGAAATTCACAGTCGGTTGCCGCACAAATATGCCAACGCTTCAATAACAAAAACAACTTAAGTACGCGCATACGTACATACATATGAAGTATGTGGTATGTGCTTGGAAAAGCGATGGAAATAAGGCAAATCGCACTAAAACGCTGCTAGCAGTAATATCATAATAAATTTCGCTTTCAACAAGTTCGCGGACACGGGCAGACCCCGGACGTTCAGACGATTTGCCTTGCCAACATGGAAATCAAGAAAAACCAAAACGCTAGAAGAGAATGAGAATGGGCCACAACGACAACAAAAACAACATACATAAATCACACAAATGTGAAAATAGCTTTGGCATTTAAATGGCACAGAAGAAGAGGAAGATAAAGAAAAACAATAACAACAACTAGCACACATACATATATAAACCACAATTGAGGAACGTGAAAAACACGTTACTAGGAAAATTAGGTAATGTTGCAGCAACATGTTGCTACTTAATAAAAGCGGAGAATTCTCAACAAAGAGCCTACTAAATGGAGAGCGAGAGTGACGAAATGTTGCTTATTATAGTGAGTATGCTGCAAGTTAAAGAAATTGTCTCCAATATTACGTAGTAGGTAAAAAGAAGAACGAAAGGTGTATTTAAAGAGAGAAATTGTAAGAGAGGCAGGTAAAAGAAAGTAGAGGGAGCAACGCAGCGAGCTATATTCGAAAAAGAGCATAAAATATCAATTCTCCTCATGAGAGGCATTTTATTATAAAACTGAATGCAGATCCATTGAAGCAGCTTGGCGTTTACTGTCATTAACACGCTATAACAACAACAACAGCAACACAGCCAGCCAGCATAAGCAGAACTGTCTGCCAACAGCAGCAACACACACAAAACGGCATACCAGCATTGTAGCAATGGACTGCCGGCAACAATAACACATATAGCCAATGTACCGTTATTCAAAAGACCTGCTGACATACTTCCGCAATCGGCAATTGCGTTTAAAGCCGACGAGTGCCGAACATGATTAAAAACACGAAGTTGAAACTGAAGTCACAGTCAAACGCAAGTAGAGGCACACAACATGGCTGAGCTCGAGTTGAAGCCAAAGTTGTTGCCTGCTGGCTGGCGCTTTGAGTTGGCGGACTCATCTGTAGCTGATGCATGAGTATGGTGAGTTGTTCAGTCTACGTGCGCTAGGGAACAGACTTATTGTTAAATGCGTGTGAGCTTGGCTGTCATGTTGTTGTAAATGTACCAAAAATTCATACGGTATGATGCTGTTGCTGTGCGCTCTTTTTACTGTGCCGACAGTGCAGAGTGAATCGATTTCGGCAGTAGAATAGTACTTTTTGTAAAATATTACAATAAGATGGTTGAAAGATAATCAGTAATTAATAAACTAAACATAAAATGTAAAATAAATTCATTATACTTAATAGAATAAAAAGAAATCCTGCCAAATTAAAAATTCCCTACGAAAACTTGGGGTGGAGGCCAGTTTGTATGGTATGGTAAAGATTTGAAAAATGAGTAATTTTTGGGAAGAAAAGGGCGCGTATATAATTTCAGATCCGAACACTCGCTCGTGTATAAAGTTGACAGACGAAGATGACTAAACCAACACAGCTCTATTATATGTATATATGTATGTTTTATAGGGTTTCCCACGTTTTYTTAAAGGTTTTACAAAGTTTGTGATAAAGTTTACATAATGATTAATTGATTTTAAAATAATCGAAATAACACACTGTGCGTACGAAGAATATACTTTTATTGGCTAATATAAAGGAACTTATACCATTGTTGTATGTATGTCTCCTATGTCTGTAAAAACCGCCACAACAAAAATTATCACAATATTTAAATCACTACCAACTAAACTATATTCCAATAACAATAACAATAATCACTGTTACTGTCAATCACCATGATTACATATAAACTACTAAGACTTCTTTTTGCAATTCACGCCATTTCTGTCTTTCATTACTTCGCTGATTGGCATAAATTTTCTAAAAGCTAAAAGAAACTATTTCGCCTTTACGCTTTCGTTTCTTTTCTACGTACGTTTTCTGCTTTGTTTTCGCTCGCATTTCATTTCTTATTTCCCGTCTCTTTCCATTTCTTTTATGTCTTATAAATATTTGCAGTGAGTACATCGAATGTGCATAGGTGTAGGTACCACTAGGGTATGTAAGTATCGTATACATACATATGTAGTATTTATAAAATGGTATGTATGTACACATATGCATGTACATATATGTATAAATCCAACTTGTTTCTAACAATCGAAAACATTTTTTGGCATATACTCTGGCATTCAATTATTGCCATTTTTTGAACTACATGCCCAATTAGTTGAATGATTTCCTCGTCTAAGTTGGATTTAGATTCTGTAGTGAAGTGTCAAAATGTAGATAGATGTTAAATGTTAAATGATCGTGTGATTGAGATGGACGTGAATTAAGCAACTGAAATTAGCATGCTTTAAAGTGAAGCTCGCATTTCACACACACTAAAATGAACAACAAATAATTGTCTTTCATCAAAATTTAAAGTTCTTAATTTATTCTTCAAAGGCGGTGTCGTCCCCCTAAAATTAATCCCCCTTGCGTATAAGACATATTTACATATGTATATGTGATGTCTTCAAAAGTCAAAACGGTTTCTTCGGAGCGGTCGTTACAGTTTGCTGAATAGCCAGAAGTCACACGCAGCTAAATCATTCAGCGAAAAACTCACGGATAATCAATGCAGTATGCGACGGTGCATTGTCGTGATGCAAAATCCAAGAGTTGTCAGCCCGTAATTCCAGCCACTTTATACGAATAGCTTCACGAAATGAACGCATAACACTCAAATAGCATCCTTGTTGACAGTTGTCCAGGCGAAAGATATTCGGAGTGCACCACACCTCGATAATAGAAGCCGTTTGATCGTATGTTTCCGGGTCGTAAGCGTAATAAATATTTTGATATGCTAAATTTAATATTAAATATACGTTATTTGAAATGGATAGAAAAAACCACAAAATTTATTCATTTTATAACAAATAAACGTGTTGTAATTTAATAGGACTAGGTGTATGTAAACTTTATTGGTCCACTCTATACTAGTTCCACAGTTGATTCAGATCCACCGGTAACAAATCTTCAAGTAGTTTCAAAGAGATACAGTGCTTTCCTTCAAAATCCTAATCTACCTGCCTAACGATTCACTTGGAACTCTGCATTTTTTAACTAAATTCTGAAACGTAATACCTGCTCTTCTGGGGATACATCAACTATAAATAGCCTGCTTAACTTGTTAACCCCTAAAAATGATCTTTAATTCATCTTTTATACAACAAATCTTACTACTTACTACTACGTTTACAATTCAAAGAGATTTATGCGCCACAAATATAAAATTAAAATTATAAAACTTGTACCAACACACACACAAACGTACAAACAAACTTAGTTAGCCATAAAAATAATAAAAATTATTGTGAGCTGCTCCCCACTCAATTAGCATTACAAACGCGACACTATTTGACTTTGACAATGGCGCTGCAGCACATACATACAGACTGACATACGTTTACAAAGGATCTCCGTTAGTTTTTGTTTACGCATTTTGTAGTTGTTGTCACCGACCAACTTTTTTATTGTTATTATTTTTTAAGTGCATTGTCATTGTGCTCTATGAATGTTTATTGTCATATTGTGGCTAGAGAGTGAGAGAATTGAAAATGAGGTCAAATTCATTTGTAACGGCGCATTGCATGTGGCGCGAGTTGGCGTCTCTCAACCGCAATATTCCAACAGAAAACAAAAAAGTTCATGTATTTGCATGAATTTAAATGGTGTGATTACAACAAAAGAGTGGACAACGTTTTCAAAATTTCTATGTGGTGCGTGGGATGAACATGTGCTTTGTGTGCGTCAGGTCAGTTTGCATAAGCATTGTTCCGACAAATAAAATAACGAAAAACAAAGCAAAAAATAATATTACAAGCGATATAAAGTAATTAGCTAAAAATAATTTGTGTTCTGGCTAATAGAGTAATATTTTAGACCACCGTTACATTTTTATTGTACTAATTTACGTGGGACTTTTTATTTGATTTTTAGCAAATTTATGAGTGAACTTTTATAATGAATAGGCTTGATAAAGGCGGACTTGAAGACATGTTTTAAAATCAGAAAATTTAAACTATTGTCCTTTAGACTTACTTTAATTAGAATGATGTATGTATATAAGATAAGATTAAATATTAATATTATATTATTAAAAAATACCACAAAATAATAATTAAGTTTTTCTCGTTGTGAAACGAAAGTGAAAAGACTTGGAGCCGTCTTTAAATAGTGCAAAACAAGTAAAAGTGCTAACTTCGACTGCACCTAAGCTATACTCTTCACATACATATGTATGTACATATATGCTATAGGGGTTCTATCTGACAAAATCGGAGATTATACCGCTGTTTTGGATAATATTTCATGCCAGACGTGAGGATAACTCGTAAAATACAAAAGTTTTCCAACAGAAGATTGATTTGGTCGTCGTCAATTTATAGCTATAAACTATAGTGAAATTATTAGAAAGATAGGTGGTCATGCTTAAATGACTCATCGTTACGATGATTATGAACTCGTATGTATATATTTTATGCGGTCTCTGGTGTGTGCTCTTGGTGTTACAAAATTCTTTTCAAAAGATAGCATACCCTATTCAGAGTATAACAATTAATGATGAGATGATCTAGATCTATATATAAAATATGTATATAATATACATGTATATATAAAGTTTGCGCTAAAGCGCTAATACATAACATAATTTTGTTCAGTAGAAGAAAACAGCTAATATCGCGAGAACCCCCTGACCGGCTGCCAGATTGTAAGAGATGTGTTATGTCCAAAATATGTTTGGGGGATTCATATTGCTTGAAGAAGGTTATCCATTGTTAATAATCGGGTTGATTGGACTTTGAACTCACAATACTGATTCGGGAGTAATGACAAAGAAAATGAAAGTTAAATGTTTTCTATTAATTTATAAATCAAATATTTAATGAATATTTTATTCTATATTCATTTATATTTTTTTTTTTTAGCAAGCTGTAAGCAACCACAAAACAAATTTCAGTATGGAATACGAAAGAATCGAAATAAAAATAATTATTTCTTTTCGAAATTAAATTCAGGAAGTTCAAAAATATACTTCCGCTGGCATATCGTCTTTGTAATGGAAGAATTAAATACTCGAAAACAATTGGGTGAGTGTGTGTGGAAATATCTCAGCAAGTATGTGTATAAGTACATAAATGTAAGTAAATATATAGGTTTTTAAGTACTATAGGACCGAAGCAACAACACACATAGCATATAATTACATACATGCATACGTAGTTTTTGCATTCTATCCCATAAAAGCCAGTAAGCATGTGAATGTCAATATGTACATTTGCACTTGAATTTGTGTGAGAAGTGGAGTAAAAACGCGAAACCAGGTCGAGTTCAAGAAAAATGCAGCTGAAAATCAAACGCAATGAAGAGCAGCTAAAGATCCGCAAAACAGTAAGTAAAGGCCAGCTTAAGAAAAGCAAGCGAGTTAAAGGTTGTTGTAATAACACAAATACACTTAAGTGGAGAGAATATATTATAAAAGCAAAATCGTGTCACATATGCAAATCAAAGCGGAAAATTAATAGCACATACACCAGAGGCTTACATATACATATATACTTGAGTACATAAGTAAATATGTATGTAAGTATAACGCAAAAACAAGTACAAGCACTGCTATTAAAGCTGGGAAAATGCTTGATTCCCATTGTTGATGTGTGCCTAAAGAGTTCTTATCACACTAAGTAAATGAAAGCTTTCAGCCAAGGTTGAAATTATGCAATACAACAATAAAAAATAAATTTAAAGATTGATATGTGGAAAAAGAGATTGCATTCAAAAACATTCAATAATAAAAACAGCTTTTCCGTCGTGTTCAAAGTAAAATAAAGGAGAAAAATTAGACAATTTTGAAGAGTATAAAAACTCCGGATTAATTTTTTCTGTAAAATCCAATAGGCAGGAAATGTCCTGCGGATCATTCTGAACTACTTCTAATAACATTTTGAGATTCTATTGATCATACGTCGAAATCGGTCAGAATTATTAAAAGCAGCTTTTTAATTGAAGGCAGGCGGACGGAAAAAAAACTTAATAATCGGTTGAATGGGACATATGTGATGTAGTTTATTTAATTTGAAAGTACAATGTCTTGAAAATATACTGCGAAAATTTCAGACGGAAATACAAAATATTTCGGGAATTATGACGAGTTTTCAAGAGCGTCTCTGAGTCCAACTTTTAAAGTCGACCGAACTTAAACGCGTTTTTCTCAAGACATTGTTTTTTCTGGTCGGCCCGGGTCGTAACTTTTTTCTACTGCTTTCAAATTTTAACAGGCTGTTCTACACGCTTATAGTTCACGTCGGTATTACGAGAATTTTTCCACCCCTAACTTTTTATTTTACAAGCCTTCTTTGCTAAAATAAAAGAACTTTTTTTCAAAGTCCGCTTTTTTGTTATTTACAATTGAAATTTCACTTCAGTAGTTCCGACCAGATGTCTATAGATTAAGAATAATCAAAAATATTTATTTGATTTCAGATTACATCAAGAGAAATATATGCAGCTTGGTTTTATAAAAGTTTGTCATTAAGTTTATTACCTGTTTAAAAGAACCTTTATAAGATACTTTACTCGACTCGACTACTTATCCTAAAGCTCTTACGTACCCGATTTTTACCTGACTAATTGCTTAAGCTTTAATAAAATACTTTTTCAAGTGAAACAATAATGTGATTTATCATATGACAACCATGACACAAACGGTAAGAATAATCTAAAAGTGTTTTGGGTATACTTTAGAGTAAATTGGACAAGCCTCTTGAAGTAAATTCGTGAAGAAAAAAATGAACTATTCGGTTTTTATGGCTCTATGGCCAAAGTGACTGATTTCTAAAATGCTGCAATGTAATTTATATCGATTTTCTAAAAAATATCGGCTATCGATAATTGAAAAAATATTCCAAGCAATAGTACTCGTAAGTAGTCAAATACGCGCTGCCTTATATATAAAACTGAATTCGTCGATGAATTCATAACTTTCAATGTTCTTAAGTTTTTACCACCGCCATCCGGTGTTTTCTCTACTTCGCAATGTTCTGAGCAAATACTTGACACAGACCGAGAGCAGAGAGAAGTTGGCTCGCCACCATATGTACAGCGGGAAGCGCGAAAACGAGAGAGAAGAGGTGAAGTTATGAATAGCACAAGTGTAGAAATTAAGGACAGCCATTGGCCAAAATAACCATGACTTGGCCCCAACACAGATGGCATTGAATGGCTTGTGGCGGATGCTGTGCGGAATAAGAAAACAGATGGTAACAACTACAACCACTTGAGAAACAATAACAATAGCAATTAGCGAATCTTGCATGTTCGTGCAGCGCACGTGAGAAGATGCAAGCGACAAAAAGCAAAACCAAAAAAGAAAGATACAAAACAAAAACAATGGCAATAAAGCATGCAATTGCAATAAAAACAAAGTGGCTATAGAAGAAAACGAACACATGTGACCACATTGAGGCCACTCTTAGATGTGTGGCGGCAATAAACTGAAACAACAACAACAATAGCGGTATGTGCCGCTTGTTACTTCGAAAAACTTGGCAAGGTTGTGCAGCTGTTGCAAGTAGCCAGCCACAAATTGAGGCTAAAGTTGTTTACTTGCAGCAACAGTTATTGGCCGGCAGTGGCGACTGTGGCAGCAATGCTAATTACGCGACACGTACCACATACATACATAGTCGTTTGTGTGGCCCTGGCGCATGCGCGCACTTGCTTGCCAATGACACACGTGCCACAGCAGCGCGGCGACTTGACTGACTATTTTGTATAGCGCCATGCATATATACACATACAAATGTATTTATATACACTCATAAATGCATAAAGCTTCATTGGTGTATAATATGTATGTATGTATGTATGTGTGTGTTTTGTTTGCTGGAATTTTCATTCAATGAATCTCTTCGCGGTTTCTTGTGAAAACTCGGCCAAGTCAATGGAAAACGAAAAGTCTTACGACAGCAACAACAACAGCAACACAAAAGCTCAATGAATGCTGTACCATAGTAGTATGAATGTATTTATATTTGTATGCGCGTGTGCACTTGCAGAAAAACTTGCAAAAATATGCATTCGCACACACACAGACATTTCGCATTTGTTCTTGTACGCCGCATGGAAATGTTTTGTTTTTGTTTCTGGCTTTTTCTTTTAGTGTTTTCTGTTTACCTTATTCATTTAGCGCGTGTGCTTAGTACTTTATTGCCTTACTTATCTCTTATGTGGGTTATTTATTGCCGCGTCGCCGCTGCTTTGTCGCGTGTCATGCGCTTGCGCATATGCGTTTTTAGCATTTGCTATGTGTGCTGATAAGCTGGCTACATGGTAGTAAATGAAGATGTGTGTGTGTATATAAAATATATTTTTACTGCACTTGCTCACAACGTTTAAGCAATTAGCTGCCTTTTCTCTAGCAAAAACCAATAAAATGTTGAAACGAATTTCCCTTTGCCCACAAGTTCAGTTTGAAAGTCCATCGATTTTTTCAGTACATTTTTAAAATTTCGCATGCCTTGTTCTTGTTGAATGTTTTTTCTGACTAAAGAAACATCGGAAGCTTTAATACAATTAAAATAAATTCGAATATTGACAATAAGTACTTTTTTTAAAACATTACCACACCTTAGAACTTGTGCGTTACGTTAAATTTGTTATTAACTCTGTGTCATCAATCTATGACATCAATTATCGATAATCAATAGATACTTTTCTAAGCAGTATTTGAAGCGTAAATAATGCAGATCGGCGATGATCAAAGTTGTAAATTAGGTACAGTGAACCAGAAAAACTTGTTTGACTTTGAAGTGACTTCTCTTCAAAATTATTAAAACATTCGAGAGCATGTTTTTAAAAATTCACATTTTCCAAAATAACTAAAAATTGCAAATTAACTATTTGAAAACCAGAAATAAACTTGTGCAGTGTCCTTAAATCGATATTTTAACAATTTTTAAAGAAAGTTAATACTTTGTATGTACACCTTTGTCGTCTCATGGTTTGCAGACTTTTATTCATAGAATGCACCATATTTTATGAAAGTTCAGGAGTTATATTTGCCCATATTTCAAGAGACCGGTTTTAACCGGTTTGTTGCTATTAACTTTTTTCTCTTACTTTGTCTCGATATAGGCCCGCAGGTCTGCACTACGCTGAGAATGTGGCAGCACTTTTTTCTTTTGTTCAACAACCATTCCTTATCCACTAAAGCAGAGAAGGTCATAAAAATGGACGTTCCTCAGATACAAATAAATTAAATTTGGAATCAATTGTAAAAATTACCGATTCCCAAAACTCGTTACCATCGGGGAAAATGCTCCTTCAAATATAATAAATGTTTTGTGATCTTTCTTTTCGAAAAGAATTAGGTAAAACCAAGAACTTCCGAACAGTTTGAGGATGGACTTTTGCAATGCCAGTTTCCTCCAGCTCCTTAGCGTTTCACTGCCATCAAGTCGTCCAACTCCACCAGACCCGCTTGCCAAAGAAAAATTTTGACCATATACAAATAATTTGATACCAAGTTCAGTCAGGTCCTTCTCCACCTTTTCAACAGAGTGGAGATCTTCTTCTTCGTGTACGCAATCGAAAACCTTCCAAGCTGTAGTGTTCTTTTCCATCCAGACAACATGACTTAGACGGCGCAGCCACTGTCTCTTGTTTCGCTGGATTATGTCAATGTCACCGTACATCTCATACAGCTCATCGTTCCATTGATTGCGGTATTCGCCGTTGCTAATGTGCAAAAGACCGTAAATTTTCTGCAGAACCTTTCTCTCGAAAACTCGTAACGTTGACTCATCAGATGTTGTCATTGTCCATGCCTTCGCACCATTTAGAAGGCCGAGAGTAGAGTTTGGTCTTTGTTCATCAAATAATACCTGACCAATATTGATAACTACATTTAAAGTGTCGCCGAATTAAGTATGGAAGTTGTTTTTTTGCTTTCCAGGATCTGCCAGCAACTCAATAATAGGTCAAAAATTTCTATGCAAAAAAATTGGCTTCAAGCTATACAAGTACTAATAATTATGCACCGCAAGACCCATGACGTGAAGAAACTCAGAATGGCCATTGGAAAAAATGGGAACTGAAAAATAGTTCCAAGCCATATGGTTCTTTATTTGAAATTTAGTACAAATAAAATCTTGTAACATTCTACATTTTATGCATAGAACTTCAATCTCGAAAAAACTGCAACTACAACAAGACAAAATCCGCATACTGTTTTTCTAAATCTAAGCACATTTTTCAAAATATATTTATTTCCGATTTTTGCGGAAACAAATGATTCCTATTTGCATTTTCAGCTGTTTTAAAGAGACAAATAAACAGTCAGCAGCAATAACAATAATACAAACAACAACAACAATAACTTAGCATAGTTCAATAAACTCACAAAGGCGGATAATATCCATACAGTAACCGAAAACAAATTTGAATAGCGACACAGATTTTATGCATGGAATGGCGCGTATCCAGAAGCAGCGCTGGGCACACCATACACCCCTTCAATATATTTATGTATGGATATATATTGTTGTGTGCTATTTTATATTTTCCCGGCTCATAAAATATGCGAAATACGAATTGTGTGAATGCCATTTTTGCGCGCACATGCAGATCTCACCGCACGTGCACCTACATACCAAATATAGTATTTGTAGTTGTATGTGTAATTGCTGTGGACACTACGAAAATCAAGCAACAGCAACTATAAAGCTAGCTAGCCGTCATAGTCGCTTTTTTTTTTTTTTTGTTCTGACTTAATTGCGTTTGCCGTTCTCATTCGCAGCTATTACGCTACAATATGCTGTAATTGTTTGTGTTTTTTGATTTATTTTCTATTTTTGTGTTTAATTAGTGTCGTCACTCAGAATAGAAATATGCAAACTCGAGGTAAACGCAAACAAGACGGTATTCGTTACTTTTATACCTATGTACTACAGTGTCTATCAAACTGTGCTGTTTTTGTTAATATAACGGTTGCCTGCGCAATAATAAAAATTATGCGATATATTGCAGTATATTGAAGTATATATATGTGTAAGTATATCTGCAACTTTAAAAAATCTAAGACGAGGACTTATGTAATTGTGAATTTCATTATGTCAAATTCCATGCCTGCTGTTGTCAAATAAGCAAATAAGTGAATATGTTTGGCATTTTAATTTTAAAAGCATTTTCACTAATTCAACAAAATTGACTACCAGACAGAAATAATAACCTGTGTGCTTGCCAAATAAGTTTGAGTAACTTTTATCCTCGTGTCATTTTCATCATTCTTTAAAATCAAATTAGCTGAATTGATAAATTAAACCGCGCAGTACCCTTACGGATGGAGAGGAGTTTTATAACGGCTTCAAATAGGTCAATTCGAATATGCCTTTCAGTATATACAAAAAGCCAACATTCCAAAAGCTTAAGCGTTTTAAATATTGGGATGCTCACTCTAAACAGACACTTATTTAAAGCTCCGAGGTTTTGTGGCAAACTCCATATACCCGGTTTGGGTTATAATAAAGGAAATACATATATATTTTAATATGAAGATTTAGATGAAAATTCTTAAAAAAAATTTTTTTTTTAAATATTATGCAGTCGGATTAATAGGATTTTTCACGGAGGATTTTTTCCGAAAGTGTTGCCATATATTTTAACATTTTTATTATTTTAATAATGGTTCGATTTCAGAATTCAGCGACGACAATCAAATATATTATTAAATTTATGAGTTAAATAAACGATATAAAAATTAAATAAAATTTAAAAATAAGGTTCCTCTCCTCCTCTCACACATTTATTTAATTTTAGTGTGCAGTTCATGAGTAACTATATACATTTCGCTTCCATTTGAAATCATTACAACTTGATTTGTTTCTTCTTTCTTGTTATATGACGTTGATTAAAAAAAAATACAATATTTTTGGTATGTTATAAAAGTATTAAACATATTTAAAGCAAAATTTTTCGCACACCTTCACATGTCCACTGGCGCAGGCCTGCGGTCATCGGCCACTATGAGACAAATTTTATATAAAAACAGAATTTTTATCTACAAATACAATACCCGTAGTGCCCGCTGACAGTCTGCATATTCATGCCGCTGACGCGTGCTGCGCGAATTCATCGCCTTTTAGTCATATTTTAGGCTTTTAGTATCTTTGCTTTGTGATAATTTATTTATTTGCCTTTTTAAAAATAAGCTTTTGGTCACTACACTTGGCTATAACTACCAGATAACACAGCAAATAGTATAGCGACAGATATTATTAGACTGCCAAATAAACGCTAGGCGAGCAGCAGCGGGTCAGCGAACTCTCCTCGGCTGAATTTCGTAAATTTATTTCATTGTTTTGCTACTTTTTCAACAAACGCAGCCGTTGCGACGGCGCGACGTTGCTGAATTTTTCATTTTCTTTGCTATTTGTTGTTGTTATTTTAAGCAGTTTAGTTTAACTACCATTTGCTTACAGAGTGTGAGTTTAGCTGTTTGCTGCCGCTACCGCTTGAATTTGTGCACTTGACTGATTTTGCGCGCCTCTGTAGCGCACTCAATCCGCTCTTTTGCTGGTCGCTGCTAGCTTCGGGACTACGCTGGCGTGCTGTAGACTAGTTGTTGTTCGTTTGAAGCGCTACTAACAGTAATATTTAACGTTGTTGTTGCATTTTAGTCTGCATACATACAGCTACAAACACACACATGCTGGAGTACAAATCGCATGCGCTTTTGAACAAAATGAAGCGGCAGCAGCTGTAAATTACACCAATAACAACAACGTGAATATAAAATGAATTAATGTTAGAAAAGTAAATGAAATACTACTCTTTGCTACTTCTTCCAGGCAACTTTAGCACTGTATTTTCCTTCCTTTGGCTTAGTTTATCATTTTTATTTGAATGTCTGTCTGCCTGGTGCTTTGTGTTCACCCATTTTGGCGTTGCTAGCGTGAATTCTGCTTTGCGCATAATTGCTTCTGTGTGTGGTGCTGTCATTGTTGTGAGTAATGGCATGACTAAGCAATTAACTACATCATCTAACGGTGTTTGATTTTTGTAAATATTTCATTTGCATTTTTAATTTTTTTTTTTAGATTTCCTAGAATCCTTTGTTTCATAAAAAGCCGGTAAACTGTTATGATTTTTTACCTTTTTTTATTTGAAGAACTTTGAACTTTTCAAAAATTGTAATTGTAAGAATATGTAAGAGCACCTTGTCTTGCCTCCGTTACCATGATGAAATTTCGGATTTGAATAGTTTGTTTGTGGTGTCATAAACACCGTTAGTTTAAAAGTAAATGTTGCCATCTGTTTGAAATTATTTTAGTAAACATTTATAGCGGGATTCTGTAATCAGTCTCTAGTCTCTATTTGAGACATTTTGTGTTAAAATCACAATTTGTGACTAGTTACTATTCACTAAATAGTCTCTAGCWTTAGTCTCAAAATATTGCCTCAAATTTGAGACCTGGTAGTTAGCAAGTCACAAAACCAAAAAGAACTCGTGTCTGCCATTTTGAATATACTGAATAGAGATCATCATAGATATTAATCGATTGCATATTTTGTAAGCAACTCAAACACGAAAAGGTTAAAAATAAATACATTTTACATAAATTTCGTTAATATTATGAAACAAAGTGAGCGTATATTTATGTTTTTACTGATAATTATGTTTTTTGACTATGTTATAGAAAATTTAATATTTTTTATCGACATATTTATTTCCATTCAAGTATAAAAACATCTCTGAATAATGAAATGTAATAGAGTTTGTGACTATCACTTACAGAATAGCAAAATCGTCTCAAGTCTCAAAAATTGTCTCTGTCAAATTTAGAGACTTGATACTGTATCACAGTACAGAATCGCACGGTTAATATCATTACTAATATAAGAAAGCTTTCGAACATTCGAAAATATTTTTAAACAGGGTTGCCACCGAAATAAAATTAAGCATAGAAATGCGTATTATTATAATATAATTATTACAATGCAGAATTCTTATATTTGAATTGTAGAAGGATTGCCACTTTTTAAATTTTTATATTTTATTAAATTACAAAAGCGCGATTTTGTATAAAAAATTTAATTGATTTGTATGATTAATAAAAGGCCGGAACTGAGAATAATCTTGGATTCTATATAGTGGCAAAAGATAAAATATCGTCGTTGCATCTATAATAATAATCGTAATAATAATATGATTTTTATATGATGATTTAACTTTATCTGATGAACATTTTTCAACTTTTAATATACTAGTTCTTTGTTGGAAAGACGGAATTTGGTGAGTAGCCTTTTCAATTACTAAATATGCTCGAAGACTTTTCTAGTATCGAGTAGCGAAACTACAAAAACAAAAAACAATATTTGTGAACATTATTTTAGGATTAAAAATTCTTTGTTTTTATATAATAATTGGATTGAGATAATGATAAATTTGTTCTATAAAAAGTTTTCGACTTTGTTTTTATCTTTATTACGAAATTCACATAACATACTAGTAATGAAGATATCACAATGAACAGGACTCTCCCGCCCCAGCGTGAAAAAAAAAATGATTTTTCACATTTCAGTACGTTAACCCGTTAAAATATTATAATCAAATTTTAAATCAAGATCTTGAGATCCAACATTATTAAATGTAGCCACACAGTTCAATAGAAACATTTTTCTCAAAACATACATTTTTTCAAATTTACTTAGAGACAAATAATCTAATCACTTTAAAATTTGAATACAATGAATTAGCAATTTTTTTGGTCTGATCAAAAATTAAATTTTGGGAATTGGAAAAAGTTAACTTTTATTTACAAAACGCCACAGTCTAAAAGTAAATATTTCTTTTAGTTTTCAGTCACGGAGAACGCTGGCGTTACTACGATCTTTGTTTTTAGCACCATCTGTAGGATAGTTTCATACTCTAGCTACTCTAACTTGCAAAGTCAAAATCAACGAAATACTTTAAGGTGCAAAACCAGAGGATGGGGGGTATATTGCCCCGATTTCATCTATTTTTACCAATATTGTATAGTATTAATATGCCACATACCAGTAAAATGTTCCCTGGGAATCATTACGGTACCGCACATAGCATTATCAATCATAATGTCAAGGAAGTTATGTGTTTATTATGTGGGGGCTAGGTCAAGTTTCTACTCAATTTTATCCATTTTATACATAAAGATATAGATTGTTAGTAAAACACACCCCTTTTGTTAAATTTTGTTGTTGACGCTAAAGGCATTATTCGAGCAAAGTTTTACGCCGAGCTTCTTGATTTGTACTCTTGAAAGGAGAGTATCGGAAGTAATTTAGAATTGTGTTGTATGAAGAGTAGGCGTAGTTGCAATCCGATTACAACATAAGAATGTATTTTGATTGAAATCGGTTAAGCAGGCCCTAAGATATGTGATCTTACACAATAGTGGACGGTGCCGCCCCCAACCTCCAATTTTTACACCGCCTCGCATAAAGCCCTCTCATATTATCTCGGGCATAAAATTTACTGCCTCTGGCGTATTTAGTTATTGATTTATCGCGTTTTAGTAGCTTTTAAGAGTACCGTTGTATGGGTAGTGGGCAAGGTTATCATCAGATTTCATCCATACTCACACTGTCGGTAATAGTTCTGGTTCTTATAAGAATTTTCCTAAGCGAACTTGGCTAGGATATACAGTATGTCTCATAAATCTTTTCATATGACAACTTTGACGAAGTAAAATGTTGATATATATTATGTATATTTATATTATTTATTTATTTAAGCATTTTTTTCTAACATAATAATTTTCATTATGTTATTTATTATTTCTGAACCAAAAACAATCACATTTTTTAAGTATATTAGAAGAAATAAATTAAGAAACAAAAAATATCTTATTCTGTACTGTCTCAAAATTCTTTTCACATTTCACCACAATTAAAGTCGCAATACGTACACGCGAGCGTTTTTATACTCTCGCAACAAAGTTGCTAAAGAGAGTATTATAGTTTTGTTCACATAACGGTTATTTGTAAGTCCTAAAACTAAAAGAGTCAGATATAGGGTTATATATATCAAAGTGATCAGGGTGACGAGTAGAGTTGAAATCCGGGTGTCTGTGTGTCCGTCCGTCCGGCTGTCCGTCCGTACGTGCAAGCTGTAACTTGAGTAAAAATTGAGATATCATGATGAAACTTGGTACACGTTTTTCTTCGCTCCATAAGAAGATTAAGTTCGAAGATGGGCAAAATCGGCCCACTGCCACGCCCACAAAATGGCGGAAACCGAAAACCTATAAAATGTCATAACTAAGCCGCAAATAAAGATATTAAAATGAAATTTGGCACAAAGGATCACGTTGGGGAGTGGCATATTTGGACGTAATTGTTTTGGAAAAGTGGGCGTGGCCCCGGCCCCTACTAGCTTTTTTGTACATATCTCGAAAACTACTATAGCTATGTCAACCAAACTGTATAGAGTCGTTTCTGCAATTCCATATACAGTTCAAAAATGGAAGAAATCGGATAATAACCAYGYCCACCTCCCATACAAAGGTTATGTTGAAAATCACTAAAAGTGCGTTAACCGACTAACAAAAAACGTCAGAAACACTAAATTTTACGGAAGAAATGTCAGAAAGAAGATGCATCCAGGCTTTTTTTAAAAATTGAAAATGGGCGTGGCGTCGCCCACTTATGGACCAAAATGAAATTCGGTATATAATATTTTCTTAACACCCTGATGACATGTACCAAATATGGATGAAATCCATCCGAGAGTATAAAATGTTCGGTGACACCCGAACTTAGCCCTTCCTTACTTGTTTGTATTTCTTTTATGCTCTCTCGTATGAAACTCCAAATCATATTCTCGTTGTAGTACCCTTGATATCGACGTTCAAAGTCCATCACATCTTGATGAAAACGTTCTCCTTGCTCCTCGGAGTAGACTCCTATGCTGTCTGCCATCTTTGTTTTATGAAATAAATTAAAATATACTTATCGATGTAGATCTGCCCAAAGCAAACTTAAAGAACTAAAAATTAATATTTAAGTGTTTTTCAATGTCTAGAATTAGAATTCAAGTATGAGAACAGAAACCCCAAAAAAAAAATTTTTTTTGTTGACCGGTGTAGTTTAATTTACTCATAAAAGAATAAAATATTTAAATATTGCATTGTGAAAAGAATTATGAGACATACCGTATGTTCCTTAATCCTGTTAGAGAGCGAATACACTTCTTCAAAATTAATTTCCCACAGATGCCCCTCGCTACCACAGTCCAAATTACAGTTCCGTATCTTATTTTATTTTATAAACGGTTTTTCTATAGGGCAATACAAAATTAGGCCGACAACGACGGCAAACGACGAAATGTTTTTCCGGCTCTCTTAACATTTCTCTTCAGTAAGATTTGCCATTTTGTTATGGAAAGACGAGTCGAATTTATTAAAATTAACTACCTCAATTCGGACTCAGTGACCTCAATATACATCTTGAATATTTATAGGTGATACATAGTAAGGTTACGGTCAACAAAACTATTATACAATGCCGCAACATGTAAAAATATTATTTGTTTTATTTTAATTTTTGAAAATACGGAAGTTTTTATATTGAAATGCAGAGAATTAAAAAAAATTAATGTTTCGCTGTTTTGGTGTGATAAAAAAACCTTAAAAATATTTAGAAAAAAAAATATTAAAATGCTATTGTTTTTGCGTTGCGAAAATATAAAAATCAGTTATGTTGTCCGCTGGTTGTTAAAGAAACTTTTTTGACTGAAATGAGTAAAGATCAGACTTTAATTGTAAATAATATTTATGGATGTTGAAACTTGAAAGAGGCTTTTCAAATATAGGATCATGTTTTTCTTGTCATAAAATCCCTAAACCTTTTGGACCGAAAACTTGAAAGTCACTCCATTTTCGAATGAAATCAAAGTATACAGCACAATAAGCATAAGAATAGGGATTAAACACCCAGAGATATGAGAATGTTTATAAGTATATATAGACTAAATGCCATAACGTAAGAAAAACAAAATTTTGCAAATTTGTTATTAGCCTTTAACCTCCAAATATACTTTTTAATTAGCAATTAAACACTTTTCCCATGCCATTCTCTTGCAAAGCCGCTAACAATGAGTTACTCCAGTAAAAGAATGCCCTGCATGACACACCCATTGTACAGAAATCACGTACTCAATGGGGCCGACAGGTATTTCGCAATTTTTGGCAAAAACGGAAAAAAGTCAGTTGGCATGAAGTGACGTAATATTGGTCGATGCTAGAATACAGTTAGGCGAGAATTAACGATGATGCGATGACGCAGCGCTTCACTCAATCTCCAGTCACTCAGTCACGCAGTGCATTGACCCAACGCGCTCACATACATACGTACATACACATTTACAAGTACATTCACTAGCCACGCATTTACATATTAAGGAGGCGTTAGCAACTAACTACATGTGCCGTTATAGCAAAATCTGTCGATATACATGCATATATGTACATATATGTGTGCATGTATGTATCTGCTGAGCTAAAGTAACTTGAAAGGTGCTACTAATTTGATTTTTGGAAACTTTTGGAATGTATGCGCATATACATATGTAAGTATTTCCAAGTATGTGTATATATATGTATGTATGTAAGAGCACGTGTTTTCAAAACAGTTAAGTGATCTAATGACTAAAGTCGTTCTTATTTGTTTCTAAATGTTTGCCAATTTGGTGTCATTCTCGTTTTGGAAATTAATATGGTTTATCGTGCATTTAAACCTTTATTTACGTATTGCTAACATAATAGGGGTATTCGTTTGCTCTTGCAAAACTCTTGCACGGTGCACGAATTGCATATATTTCCTCTTGGTGCACCGGCACAACAATAAACACACGCAGAAAATTATTTGCAATGGCTGTAAAGTATGTCAGACCAAAACCCATGTATATTTGCGTGCAATGTCACGCCAAAATGTAATTGCAACCCTGTTTTAGCTGTCATTTTACATAAAGACACATTTCGTCGTTAAATTGTTGAGGAAGGTAAGTTTTAAATAGATTTTAAAATTTCTACTTAAATTATAAAGATTTGTTACAGTTTTTTTTTTTTTTGTTAAAAATGTATGCTGAAGGTGCGCCAATTCACAATAGTCATGCATAATTGTCATTCGCAATAAATTGATCGAATCAGCCATTCATATATCACTAGATTCTGCGATGCGTGCTCTCGTGCCCTTGTATATTTCGTAATAGAATTTTTGCAATCTCCAATCTTGTAAAAGCAAGCGAATACCCGTAATATATACATATACATATATATATGCATTTAAATTGTAAATGGGAAAATCTCTCGTGAATCCGTTGGAATGATTTTGGTCGATATTTTGGGTATGAAACGCGTCGGCTCGTCCCGATAAAGCTGCATTTTTTCTAAAAATATTATCATAAAGAGGTCTCTTTGAACATGCTTGTTGGGCATGCTCAAGTCAACAGTCATTGAAATGGAGGAGAAAAAAACGAGCCGAAACCAAAAGAACACGCTAAAACCGCTCAAAAATTAAGGCGATGCTCAAAAAGGGGGGAATTGTGAAATAATCCCAAATCCATCCCAAAAAGAGCGTATGAAAAGTGTTTCGAGGACTGGAAAACCGTTGGCATAAGTTTATTACATATTTATTATTACATCTTGCCTCAACCATCAGCTCAGGAATCCCTTAACCAATACTGTTTTTGGTCGATAACGTATAATTTTTTCTTGAAAAAATAGCAAAAAAGAAAGAATTTCGGCATAACCTCAAATTTCTGCTTAGATTATAATATTCATTGCAATATATATTTTGATAAAATTTAGCTACGGTCGAGGAACTCAATTTATATTAGAAAAAAATTAAAAACTTTTCCTTTCTTCCGCCTTATTCTTCACTATAGATTATATTTTCGCCTTTTTATTGGTTCTAACCACAAAATTATCAGTATAAGCAAGTGAAATTAACTATTCACCAAATTCAACATCTCTTCACAAATTTCATAGCGGTGATCCACGCTTAAATATTCGAAAATATCTTAATTGAAAATCCAAATAACTTATTTGGGTCATCCGTGGTTTTGCATTCCATGCAAAATCATTTCGAATGTTGTTCAATGACTCATTTTGTTTACACTGAAGTTACACTTGGGACACAAACGAAGCGATCGATGCAATGAAAGTGAAAATCATATAAAGCAACAAAAACTAAATGAAACCGAAAACGGAATGTTGGAAATGACAGAGTCTCGAATTTCGCAGAAAACCCCAACRTCATTTTGACAGATTAAAGATTACAGGAAGCAGCATTCAATTAGTGAGCAGGTGCTCTTTTGTGCGATCGGTGAGAAAGGTGTAATGAATAGAAACTTTTTTGGTAAATTTAATAGTGGGGGAGGAAATAAAAAATGTATAAACAAAATATTTTGGCATATATACATATACATGTGCACTTCTAGATATTTATAGTACACGGAAATCATTGTATTTCGGAAGAATGTTATCCATTCCCAATTATTTTTCAAAGATAGTGAAAGTCTGTAATTTAATGATGCATTGTGCCGTTACCCTAATGCGTACCAAACGTTAGATATTTAAGAAAAATTTTCAAAACATACAGTGATACATTAATTGAAATCACTTTGCCTTGTATAAGAAATTAGAAAAAAAGCATTTTGAAATGTTTGCAAAACGGAAGAATTTTAAGAAAATATCTAAGAAAGTACTTGAAGAGGCTTTAGTTTTAGTATATTGGCGCAGAGTTGGCAGAGCTTTATCTCAAGAGCACTTATAAATAGGTGGAAAAAGAGGAATTGAAAGCTCGTTGAAAAACTATAAATATAAAAAAGTGATTTTTTGTTCTATAAAATTTGAGTACAAATAAGTACTTTATAAAGCAGTATTTTATGAAATGATAAAATATGGTATTTTTAATAGTAAAAGCAATAATTCTTACACTTGTTGCTTTGAAGGAATCATAACATTTTCAAATATCCTTTTTATCCTTGTTAGTTGTTTTTGTTATAATTTTTGTGGCTTTTTACTGCCACGCAAATGCTTTGCTGCTGTTCTTATTCAATTATTTGTTACTCCAGCAATTGTATGTGTTTGTATGTATGTGTCCTTGGCGTGCAGGCAACACTTTAGATATTGTTTAATTTTTTGGTTTGCAGGAAATTTTCATGATTTGCCAATTTTTCCGTGGAAATAGTTTCAATTATGTTTTTTGCGCGAAAAACAGGAAAAGAAATACAAAAAGTGAGTGTAGTAGAGAAGATAAAGGTAAAGGGGGGTCAGGAGAAGCACAAAATAAAATGAGAAAAAAAAAAATTTTTTTTTTAAAGGTAAATGAGGATAGCTGAATAAATGAGGTCATGCATGCAAATGGTTTATTGTAAGAAGACGAAAAGGTAAGTGGAAAGAATAAAAGAAGAAATTTGTGTTAAATTTATTTTAAAATAAAAAATTATAAAAAACTTAAACAAATAATAAAATAAATTCCGTGTATGAAACTTCGGATAAAGTGAGTATCTTTTCTAATGAAATGTCATTTCTAATCAAATTTCAACTACTAAAATAATAAATAAAAGTTCTTTCAGGGCAATCTAAATGAGTAAAGAAAAATTTCATGAAGGACAGAATTTGAATTTCAATGTTTTTAATGAAAACGGTATTATAAATATCATGATAAATAAAATCAATAACAAAACTAATTAAATTAAATGATAAGTATTTACTCAAAACTGCTAAAATTTTAAAATAAATTTAAATACCTGCTTTATGTTTAATATAWAAATATTTTCTAATTTATTTGTATTTTATTTGTGTAAAAAATTAAATAGTTTTCAATACTTTTTAACTTTTTACTTTTAAAGTAAATAATTCAAATATTTACACTTTGGTTTATAATTTTGGAATTTTTTTAATCATATGAGTTGTGTAAAAGAAATTTTAAACTTAAAATTTTCCAAAAATAATAATAATTAAACAAATAAAAAGTATAAAAACGGGGTAAATAACTCCTTAATTTATGAATTCAATTAAATTAATTGAATTAAAAAAATTAAATGACAATTTTTTCTTAAATTTTTTAATTTTTTCAACATAAATCTAGGACTTTTTTTATATAATAAACAATTAATTTAGTTTTTTTTAGTAAAAAGTAAATTTTAAACAATTATATTAATTAATTAATTTACATTAATTAAATTGATTAATTTACATTAATTAAATTGATTAATTCGTTATAAATTAATTTAAATTAATTGTTTTATATATTTCATAAAATTAGTTAGTTTTAATGTATGTATGAATAACGGGAAATTCAATATTTATTTGATTACTATTTTCTTTTAATTACTTCAATTCATTAATTCATTTAAATTAAATTAAATTCGTTTAACTTCAACCAGATAAAAATGCAGAGTAAATTAGGTAAGTAAAGAAAAAATATTTACTTTTAATAAAAATCGATACTCACAAATAATATATGTATGTTTTGTGTATGTGTAGAAAATATACTTGTTAAAAATATAAATACAGCGACAGCAATCATAAAAAAAACAAGAGTAGCACACACGCAAAACGATGAAATTTTCATAAACGCCCAAAACTAGCTTTTAAAATGTTTTTTGTTTTGTTTTAATATTTTTACTACTTTCATTAAGAATTATTAAATAGTTATATTAGGTTTTGTTCTGTAATATTTTTGGGTTTTGTTAGTAGGTGCGAAGTAGTGTACTAGTGTGTATGTATGTTTGTTACTGTGAGTAGTAAAATAGGAAATGGAAGTCAAAATATTTACAATTCAAAATAAATGACAGCAATTAACGTTTCATAGCTGTATTGCTATTATGGTTGGACTGGTTGCTTGCAGGCAGTTGGTTGGAGAGCTGGGGTGTAGAGTTTTGGTACGGTTGGATACTTTTGTTTTGTGTTTATATTATTATTATCGCCAACACCCAGGATTTGCCAAAAAAGTTGTCGCCGAGATTTTTCGCTTGATTTCAATTTTATTTGGATTGTTTTTTTTCCGAATTTTTGATGTATGAAAATATTTACAACAGTTTCTATGACAGATACTGTGCTGATTATGATTCAATTTAATTTAATTGCAAATTTTGAAAATGAAAATATTGTTTTGTTGCTGTTTTATTTAAAATTTTGTTGTATATATTTTTTGTACAATTTTTTATAAAATTTTTTTAAGTAATTTTTTTATAAATATTAAAAAAAAAAATTTTTCGCCAATTTCGTATTTTTTTTTATTTCACTCGTTTTGCGTTTGATTTTTTGGCTTTCGTTTTTTAAGTTTTTAAACTTTTTTCAAAATTGTATTTCCTGCTTTGCTCTGGTGTTGCTTTATTTTCACTTCTTTCTTCACACGCCGAATATCGCGTTTTACACTGAATTTTGTGTTTTTACTGGTATTTTATTTAAAAGTAATTTTTTATATGGAAACAATTTCTGAAATTGCACTTTATTTGCATTTTCATTTTTTTTTAATTGTTGCGCTATCTCGAAAACACATTAACGGCTTCAAGAAATATGTTTTAGTGCACTCATAGAATTTTTATAACACTTGCAATAGGTGAGTGTGCACTTTTAATGTCGAAAATTATTTCTCTTTTATTTTCGAAAATTTTTACACATCCTTCTGTCACAAAATATATAAGTATATTGGGTTTCTGTTTTATTTCACTTACAAATTAGGCACATTCATTTTTGCTTGCTTTAAAAATATTGTATAGGCTATATAAACAGGGTTTCATTCCGAAAATGATTCAATTATTTTAAAATTTTAAATTGATCGATTATTCAATCTATTTTCCAATTTTTTTTTCGTTTTAAAACAATTTTTTCAAGTCAAAGTTGTTTGCAATTTTTTTTATATTTTTTAACACTAATGCACATAATCTTGCAATTTTTTATTTAATTATCCAAAACTGCTTCAAATATTATTGACGTGCGTACATGTGTCTGTACCTTTAAAAAAATCACATTACTGGCCGATTTAAAATTCTTGCATTTAATTTAAGTTTTCTCACTTTTTTAATTATTTTATTACAACATTTGCGAAAAACGTTCTGGTTTCATATTTTGTCTCACATTTTTTCCTTTTTTTCGAGTTTCAGTAATTGCAAAATTTTTCAAATTCTTCGTTTTTCAAATGCGTCACTTTTCAATATTTTATTTTGTGCAATAATAATTTTATATTGCGCTATAATCATCACTTTTTAATTTTTCGCATTTTTTGTCTTCAATATTAATATTTATTTCTACTTGGGAAATAATATTTTTTGTCGGCGTGTAATCCAATCAGTGTACATATGTATGTATGGTCTCTACGCACAGTACGCCCGTAAGCAGAGCAGAGAAATTTCCACAAATCCGAATACGTCAACGGTAGAAAGCCGACTGTGCGCAGGCGCACCAAAAGAAATGCGCACAACGGTACCGCCACAAGAGCAACGAGCGGTGACAGCGGCACTAGTTAATGCCAAAAACAGCAACAACAATAGTGCACGAAGAGCAACAGCAGCACGAGCGGCAGAAGCTGATGTAGAAGTAGAAGCGACAAAGAATGGTATGACGATGACGACGATGAGGATGGGAGCGCGCACTCGTACAAGCAAGCGCGCTCTTCTTGTTGCTATTGTTGTCAGCTATTTATATTTCGTTGGTCTGCACCAACATTACTGATCATACAAAAATTCCATGAAGACACCAGCCCAAGCCGTTACTAAAGTGACAAGGCAACAAACGTTCGGCTAACGTTTCAGCCAACGAACATCATTTGCACGAATGCACAGCATGGGTTAGCCAACACGCCGTTCAGAGTTTTTCGTCCGGCTTGCCATTAGTTGGTCGCAATAATCACGTATTGGTTGTTGTTAGCGTCAGCAGCGGAGCGTGGTTCTGCAAATGTTGCGCCAACCCAGCTGAGCGCGCTATACAACATGCTCGAAGCGCGCTCAACGCACAACATAACTGTATTTGTGTCGACATATGTTTGTGTGCGCGTATGTGTGACCGCTGAACTGTTTGTTATTGTTACCTTCAATGCGTTCAAAGTCATGGCTAACGAGTTGGCCGGCTGTGCGCCGACCGACAGGTGAGAGCGCTGCAGCGTATGAGAGTCACAAGGAGAAGTTTATGAGCGGTGAGCACTTGCATTCATTCATTTCTTGGTTTTGCGCTCAGCATTAAACTATGTATATATGTGTTGCCAAGTACTTCATTCGTGTTAGCAACATGTTGCTTGGAATAATTCTACACTCAAATATCAATGGTAATTTCTCATGCTGGTAACCTTAAAATTTATTAACTATAATTTGAATTTGAAATTTATGTTTCAAATTTTTGACGTAGTACTTAGCAACTTACTTCGTGTCTGTGTACGTGAGGTGCAACAGCTACAAACGTATCAACTTCAAGAAGTGTGTGCAATGTGGTTTGTTTCTTAAGTCTTTTGTGTTGCTCGTAATACAAATGTTTAAACGGGGCGCAACAATTGCAGCAAATTATGAGTCTGTGTTAAAATCAGAACGGTTTGAAACATGTTTTAAAATCTTCATCTGATAATTGCCGTTACGAATAACCAAATACATAGAATCTTATATCGTTGTCATTATGAAGGACAACTGAGTCCTTTTATCCATACTTTTATGTACTTACATACATATATTTGAACTCAAAAATTTGATCACTTTTGAAGATATCTGCTTTAAGTGTATTAAATAAGCGATAATCACGACTGACAAAAAACTACTTTTTTCCTTTATCTATTACAAATGTTTAATATCGCCTTTAAAATGGGCTTCTTGTGAAATTTGGCATAAGCATGCCAAACCTTAATTCAATATTCTTTACGCTTGTAGTGGTTTCAGCGCATTTTGGTTTTTCTGACAAAAAAACACCATATTTCGAAGGTTTAAATATCGGATAATAATTTTTGAATTACTTTATTCATTATTTTAATGATTACAGTCATTTGAGACTCTCTCAACTTGTTTTATCAATGTTAGTTAAGACATTTTTAATTTTGAATCGCAAAGCTATCTTCCCTAAAAATATTTGCAGTGATTAAGAATCTACCTTTTATCGGAAATTGAACTTCTTCAGCGCCCTATTTCAACAATGCGCATTTTTATTACTTTAATTTAATTTTATGCATTTTTTTTTAAATTTTAATGAGCAACCAATTAAAAAAAATATGATAAAAATATTATTACTTTTTATCGAACGTTAAAAAAGTCACCAACAAATTTATGAAATAAAAAAACTATATAACAATATTATTAAATATTATTTCAACTAAAATATATATTATTTTRATAGAACAAATTAATTTACTTAMTAATATTTTAATGCTTGTCATAATATTCCTCAGTCACTCTCTCATATTGCGCACATAACCCAAATTCAACAAAAGCTGTTTTGCATTGCTAAAAATAACCGAAAATAGTATTTAGGCAAACAGGGTAAAAATGTCTGTGAGGCCTACTCAGTTAAGCCGCACAATGGGTGCGCAATATTAAGCACACATTCATAATACATATGTACATATGTACTTATACATCTACATATCGTCAACTGAAATGCAAAATAACGTATCATCAAAAAATTCGAAATTAAGTGTCTTATTGATTAAGCTTCACTACTTCAAACTACATACTTAAAATTACATATGTTCAACATTTTTTGGTTCTGCGGTCAGATATAAACCAGTTTTAACCAATATTAAAATTTAGTTTCACTATGTTAGATTTTATTTCTTGTTTCAGTCATGCCACTGAAAATTTCGTAAAAGGTTATTACGTTATTTTGTATTTCAGGTGACGATATATTTCATACACACATCTAGAACTGACAAGTCTACATATAGACAGTATGTGTCGAGATATGTAACAAAAATTTCAGGCACTAGACGCGCATTTCTTTCAGCGAATTTATGCGTGCGTTTATTATAAAAATATTGCCAACCCAACACAAATACATACAAATGTGTTGTAAACTTGAATATAAAGCGACGTTTCGCTCTTCTACTTTACGACTTTACGGCACGCTCACAAATCATTTCAGTATACGCTCGCCGCATTTACTCTACTCCGTGCATGCTCAGCGTCATAATCGGCTAGCCAGCCAACCCACCAGCCACCGCTCGTTTGCAACTTGACCTAGAAACACTTTTTCCAGTTATTTCGCCTTGTAAACAAAATAAATTTACAGTTTATGTTGATGCAGCAAAACTTTTCATGATATTATGTTGCATGCATGTAGCTAAACATGTTGCTTGGAGGCCGCAAACGTTGCTTGTAGTCTGCTCTTAGATCAATGAATTGTAAGTATTTGTAGCCAACTGCCAAAAATTGTACTAGCAAGTTAAAGAGAGAAAAATAGTTCTAATCTAAAATTAAGTGAACTTTAAAAACTCCCTGATTCTGGTACTGAAATGATGATAAAGCGGATATTACGGCCAATTGAGAAATCAAACAAAACACAATAACTTAAGGAAGTGAATTTCAAGCGACTTCAATAAAGAATTTTTTACTGTAGGACAAAAACTTCAATGCTAATATATTGCTTATTTCTACTAAGTGTGTTTTGATTTCAATCAGGAAATTGCTATATGAAATTACGAGCACACGGCGCTTCACAAAATAGTATTTAATCCAGTCATCGTTAGTTCTTACCAAATTACTTAGGCGATTGTAAGTGTTGTGTGTTAATTATATACTTATGAACATTTTTTAACTACTTTTTCCCTCGCACTTCCATATCCCATTTCAAACCTCTAAATCGCCACATAAGGCATTGAAATATGTAAATCTAATGATCAGTAATATAAGAAAATTGCCCAAAGGGTTATTAATAAGAAATTGGTTTGGCTTTAGCGCCACCTATCGGTTACAAATCCTATTCTTGTTGATCTTAACCTTTATTCAATTCTGTTAGACGAAATAGGACAGATTTCACATATTATATTATATATTTTAAAGTCCTAACAAATGCTCTGTTCCTATTAGATTGGATTGCTGTGATTACTGAGGTTAGAGATGTTTTCCGGGATTAAACAATGAGGGACAAGGTTTTCCGACACTCCAAAATTCCATTTCCAAAAATTCTGAAAATTCCGCATAAATTTATAGATTTCTTTAATTATTTTTGAAGAAGTTTTGCCAAAAATATGGCCCAAGACAATCGGTGGTATGAAGTTGGAATGGGGTATTGTTGTTGTTTTAGCAGTTATCTAATCACCGCTTTGGTGGAAAGGTTAAAGTAAGTTGACATTGAAGTTTTTTAACAGCAGGCTCTACGGGAGTCGCTAGATGTGTCGGATTCATTGGACATGCAAAGAGGTGGTTAAAGGCGTGCGGGGACTCATTCCAGGCAAGAAAAATATTTAGTATGACGTGGTCGATACTATAATATTCAGGACGAAGTTGTTCAGCTGGAACCTTCGTCTGCTGTGGGTGACAGTTTAACTGCAAGTGCACCATTCACGGTTTGGAGTTGGTGCATAAGTTTATACCGCTGAATGGCGGTCAGTGCGAAGCTGAAGTTTGTTGCGTCCGTCAATGTGGTCGACGTAATCAAGAATTTACTAATGGTGAATGACTCCTCTTCAAGCAGGTGGCTGCGAATGTGATTTCTATGAAAATGAGCAGACCTCACTATGTAGGTGGAATTCACACCATCCAGTTGAGCATATCGGGGTGCCATTGATGATTACCGGCCGCCCTATTGCTCTGAATGTTGCCAACAAGGATTCTTTGTTCCTTCCGCAGATACTTCAGGCTAGCCACTTGAGGATTTTGTTATATTTATGTACTTTGGCAATAATCGCAACCATGTCGGGAGTGAAGGAGCATAGCCTGTCAAGGATAGCGCTTAAAATCTTAGGATTGCCAACAGTCGGAATTTGAATTCCATTGACAGTGATATTTAGATCTAATTTTTACTCCTTTGCTCAGTTTGTGAATATGGTCGCTGTGATTTCACTGTGGAACGGAGTCAGGCTCCTTGTAGAGAAGAGCCGAGAAAGATCGGTGAGATAGCTGATTGCGCACCTGTATTTTTCTGCAATTAAGAATTGTAAACTGTTGGTTGTGAGACTACATTTTTTAAAAACAAAAAGTGTTTTTCACCTTTCTTGCCAGTTCTACTATAGGAATTTCAGCGCGACGGACAGAAGTGGCACATAAAACGAAATCCTTTAAAGATCCATATTTCTTCGAATTTCTGACCGGTCTGCTTACATTTCCAACAAAACAAAAAATTATCGATGTTTGCTCATTAATGAGCAAATATTTATTAACAAATATGAATATTGTTACACATATAGTCTTACGCTAGGGTTTATGTTAAGGTGAGTTAAAAAATTAATATTTTTTTCTCTTGGTACTAAAAAAGTAGGCACTTACACACTACTAAGGAAATCTCTCCAAATATGAGCTCCTAATTGTAACGTGAAGGTTCTCCTTAGAGTTTTATATTTTTATTTGTTGGGGAAATTCAAATCTCGCTTTCAACTACCGGAGATGAATATTTATTATACTTATACTTATTGCATAAGTTTCTTTTTAAAAGATATTAACGGTTGAAGTTTGATTATTTTGGGCAAAGTCTGTTTCTTATGAATTTTATAATTTACTAAATAAAAACGACACTTTAAAATTACAAAACTGACAGTTTTCTAGGAAATTCGGTTCTAATAAAATTGTACCAAAATTTCCTTTTTTGATCCATCCTAATGAACATATATATCCAACTCCCTTTCTCCATAGATCTTAGTTAGCTCTAAATTTAAACAAATAAAAAAACTGTAAATTTATTTATAGCACTTACACTCCATTTTGTAATGATTTTCAAGTTTGTTTTTTCTTTACTCTTCTTCTAACACTATTTATTTTCATTCATTCTACACTATTATCCGTTTATGCTTTTTCTCATTTCTCTTCCTTCATCGCGTTTCCTTACTAATTTTCACATTTCATTTTACACGCTGTAACGGTAAAGCTGCGAAAATGAAAGCTTCAAGCGCACAAGTGCATACTCGTAGCTTCTTACGAATCAAGTGATTCAAACAGCATTCGCCTAACATATTGTATATACTATGTATATATACTTACAAACACCGATACAACGATACACGGCTGAAGTAAAAGCATTTGTTTATGTCTGTCGGTGCGTTAATCATTGGTAATACCTCAAACGTTTTTTCTCTTGCTTGGTCTACTTCTAGCTCATTTTTGGCGCTTATTTAACCACTTCCTCATTCCGATTCAGGGTTTCAGCGTTTTCGTCGCATTGATAATGAATAGTCCACCATTAATGGTGGCAAAAACAACACGAACTCATATAAATTATAAAAACATAAACAACAAATATTTTACATGCTGTCATACATTTGATTTCGCAATAAATATTTTTATTGTTTTGTCTTATCGGCGCTTACTCATCGAGTTCGTTCCATGAGTTTTCAGTTTTCACTATCGATATGCTCAGGGTTTGAGTGTTTGCTAATAATTAGCTTAATCAAAGGACATAAAATAATTTGATAACATCGAGTGGCGAAGTCATTTTAAAATTTAACTGTAGGGATCAAAAATCCTCATTATTATTGGCATAGTTTTTGGGATAACCGAACATACTAAAAATCCTTGATTAGTAGTGCACTTGGAGAAATATGAGTCTATAAATGGGTATTTCAGAAGTAAACTAGAAAGAAAACAGATTCGAAATATTAAAATTTTTCTCCTTCGTCTTTTTCAATACAGCTTCTAAATCTGGTATCCGGTAAAATTTTCAACCATATGACTGCTCCATGATTCAAAAGATTTGGCATTAAGTCAAATCGTGAGAGAATTATAAAATGTTCAGACATATATATGCTTGTTAAGAAACCAAGATTATCTGAGTCTGATAGCAACTTTCGGAGCCTTAAGTGCCATGGTTGGTGTGAAACTTAGTGTTGCTGAGTGCCATTCGTTGAACGCTCTTGCGCTTCTATGCAAGTGTGGTCTTTTGTAGTGCTCCCCACCATACAAAGACCCCACAAAACAAATTGAGCTCGACTATGGTAGTACTTTCGTTGAGTGTCCCTCCTTTTGCACAATGGCTCCAGTGGCTGGCAGCAGTAACAGGCTATTAATGTCTTTTTCGTTTTCCTCAATATCAAACATACATTAAAGGTTTTTATCTACGAATAGCCAGAAATAACCGTAGAGAGAAATTCATTCTAATTAGAAAAGAGATTGTCGTTACACGGATGTTCCTGCCTTTTCCTCTGCCATTCATGTCTGAGCAATTCTTAAGGTTTTTAAAATCGTCAGTTTCATAAAATGTAACATATATAAAACGCTGTAACATTTATTTTTGTAGTTACCAAATTTTTTCTAGATATTTAAGAATAAAGTTGAAGTTACCATATGGTCGCGCTGCATAGTAGGAAAAAGTTTCTAATTGGATAACAAGTTCCTGTTTTAAAACATCTTTCCCATATTACGTCTCTGCGGAAGCATTATTATGCAGTTACTAATCACCAATATTTTTCAACAACTTCTAACATAGAATTAAAGCTTTGACAAATTGTAGTTGTCACTGTTAACAAATGTATGGAACATATAGTACAATAACAAAACCGCACATTCGTGCAACACACACACACACCCATCTTCTCTTTCTTTATTACTACTGTAATGCACACAGTCTCTAATATACCGACATATCTAACCTGTTGCTAGCGGGCGATTTGGCCCAGACGCGGATTTGTTGCACCATTCTACCATTTTGATCGATGACGAATCATCTTCGTTTGGTTCTAGTCAATAGCATTAAGTGCAGCAACTGTAACGGCAGCGTTTGTCAGGCTTACAGCTTGTTACGGTACTTTCCTGTAAGCCTTCAACAATCACACAATCACACAAACACTCACACACACATACCCGCTTGCCGCCAATCGCATTAAGTTAGTGAACTACTAGTAATCGTTGTACAAAAGTCTCGACGAACAGGTGCACTTTCGGTAGCTTCACTAGCACTTTAACTAACTGTACTTGCTGCGTACCATTTTAATTACCCAAAATTTTATTATGCCTCATCGTTGCATTACTTGCTTGGCAATGAAGAGTTGGGCGGTAGCAGTAAGCTTCCTATGAAATTTGATACGAAAACGAGGCGCGCTTTGTCACGCCCCAATAATGAAAAATGTTAACCTTTCAGTAAAGTTTTAACTTTGTTCTTGTGCTTGAATGTGTGAAGTTACTAAATATTAAAACGGTTGATTTATGGAATACAATTTTTCTACCCGCATATTGGCTCAAAAGCGATGCCGAGACTATAAGCCACTATTTCTAGAATGGTTAAAGAAAATCAAAAACCGTCATTGATTCGCTAATCCATATATGAACATATACGTACATATGTATACATAGATAGTATATTCTATTATCTTTACTATGACCTCTTCCTCACTACTTTATCAAAGGAGTTTAACTTAATGGAGGTGCATTGTCGTAGTAATTCATGGAATATAGGATAGACTTCGCACCTGACCACTAGAACAATCAAAAGAGAACTTCATCCCTAATTAGTATATATGCGAAAATATGAAAAGAATCAATAATTTTGACCTTAAGTACTTCCTTTTAGATTTTTCAAGGTCTTTCATTTGTCTAAAGCAGCTCACGACTTCCGGTCCTTGACCAAGTATCCTCTGGGTAGCCTAATAACATCAGTTTGAAGTCGAGCTAAAGTGAGAGGGCGAATATCCCCTACATAGGGTTGTGCGCTCGGTTTGGGACCCGCCACGTAAAAAAAACCACCCCCAATGAAAGGAAACAACAAGCCTCGGATGAGTGACCCCCCTTTTGATGACGACCCTTTCAAACGATTTAAGGACTATGATTTGAGGGCATACACCTGGAATGTCCGGTCCATTAATTGGGAAGGTGCCGCTGCCCAGCTGGTTGCTGTCCTCGTGAAAATAAAGGCTGACATCACCGCCGTCCAGGAAATGGGATGGACGAGACAAGGACAGAGAGGACTTTAACGCCAGGGTGGGCAGGGAATGTATCTTTGGCACTACGGTCGGTAAATTCAGCCTCCAAGAGGAAACATCCCCAAATGTGTTGACCCTGATCGACTCCGCCGGGGCCCGAAATATGGTTATCTGTAGTACTAGATTCCAGCATAAGAAGTTACATCAAGCTACAAGCTGTCGCCGGATCGAAAAACCACCAACCAGATCGATCATGTTGTGATAGACCATTGGTTTTCGGAAAATGCAAAAGAACAGCTGGTACGACGAGGAGTGCCGTATCGCAGCGTAAAGAAAACATACTGCCTACTTCGCAACGTTACGATAGACCACAACACGTGCCGGACGGGATAGGTATCGAGAGTTGCAGAGGGAAGTGAGACGCATTTGCATACAGAAAAAGAAAGAGGCCGAAATGCGTTAGTACGAAGAGCATGATAAGCTGGCCGACAGGGGTAATGCTCGAAAATTCTACGAAAAAATGCCGCGGCTTACAGAAGGTTTTAAGACCGGAGTATACACTCGTAGAACCCCTAAAGGTGATCTAGTCACCGATGCCCAGACCAAACTTAAATTATGGAGGGAACACTTCTCCAGCCTGCTGAATGGCAATGAACGCACAACGCCAGAAGAAGGCGAACCCGATTCCCCAACCGATGACGATGTAGCAGACGTTCCACTGCCCAACCATGAAGGAGTTCGAATAGCAATTGTCCGGCGGCCGATGAATTGTCAGCCGAGCTATTCAAACACAGCGGCGAAGAACTGATAAGGAGCATGCATTAGCTTCTTTGTAAAATATGGTCGGACGAAAGCATTCCCAACGATTGGAATTTAAGAGTGCTCTGTCCAATCCACAAAAACGGAGACCCCACAATCTGCGCCGACTACTGTGTGATAAGCCTCCTCAAAATCGCATATAAGGTTCTATGGAGCGTATTGTATGAAAGATTAAAGCCCACCGCCAACAAACTGATTGGACCTTATCAGTGTGGCTTTAGACCTGTGTAAATCAATAATCGACCAGATATTCACCATGAGCCAAATCTCTTGGAAAAGACCCGTGAAAGGAGAATCGACACACACCACCTCTTCGTCGATTTCAAAGCTGTTTTCGACAGCACGAAAAGGGGCTGCCTTTATGCCGCGATGTCTGAATTTGGTATCCGCTCAAAACTAATACGGCTGTGTAAGCTGACGTTGAGCAACACCAAAAGCTCCGTCAGAATCGGGAAGGACCTCTCCGAGCAAGCAACGAAGGCAAGACGAAATAACGAAATATCTCCTGTCATCAAACAAACAGTCGTCGAACTCGCAACTAGGCTCTCACGACACTGTTGGCAGTCATAACTGTGAAGTCGCAGATAATTTCGTTCATCTTGGAACCAGCGTAAACACCACCAACAAAGTCAGCCTGGAAATCCAACGCAGGATAACTCTTGCCAACACGTGCTACTTCGTACTGAGTAGGCAATTGAGGAGCAAATTCCTTTCTCGAGGAACAAAAACCAAACTCTATAAGTCCCTCATAAGTTCCATCCTGCTATATGGTGCAGAGGCTTGGACGATGACAACAACTGATGAGTCGACGTTGCGAGTTTTCGAGAGAAAAGTTCTGCGAAAGATTTATGGCCCTTTGCGCGTTGGCCACAGCGAATATCGGATTCGATGGAGCAATGAACTGTATGAGATGACGACATTAACATAGTTTAGCGAATTAAAAGGCAGCGGCTACGCTGGCTAGGTCATGTTGTCCGAATCGACGAAAACACTGCAACCCTGAAGGTATTCGACCCTGTACCCGCCGGGAGAAGCAGAGGAAGAGGAAATCCTCCACTCCGTTAGAAGGACCAGGTGGAGAAGAACCTGGCTACGCTTGGAATATCTAATTGGCGCCACGTAGCGAAGAGAAGAAACGACTGGCGCGCTGTTGTTAACTCGGTTATAATCGCTTAAGCGGTGTCTACGCCAATTAAGAAGAAGAAGATGTTGCTAAGTTTGTATCACCACGAACTAATCGACATAGATATATGGTGATATACTTATAAATGTAAGTGATCAGGATGACGAGACAATTTGAAATTCAGGTGACTGTCTGTCCGTTCGTTTGTGATGCAAACTGTAACTTGAGTAATATACATATATCTCCAAACCCATAAAAGCTGCAGAAACCAAGTTTGTGAACAGCAAACTGAATGAAATCAGATGATAAGCACGCCCACTCCCTATATAACATTTATAAAGTTTTAAAAACGCGATATAAAGATAATCACACAAAACTGCCTGAACATATTTTACAAAATATTATCTTTCTAACGCCATATTACATTATACTAGTTACTATCAACTGAAAAATTAATGAATTTCTGTTTACTAAACCTAATAGTGATAAATCACTACGGCGTTACATGTGTATACGGGTTTCAAAAAGTCTATTTATTTTTATTATCTAATTAAATTCTATAACATCTCTAGAATATTTTCCTAAATTTTTAAGTTGGTTCGGGTACTTGGTTCGGAGATACAGCGTTGAGAACTTGTGCGCTCGAGGCTAGCTAGGCTCGTTTTTCTCGGTACTATGTTTTTGAAAACGGTTGGCAATATTTCTCGAGAACTACTCAACCGATCTTCATGAAATTTTACACAAGTCCTGGAGATAAAATTTCTAAAGGCTTGGATGAGTGATTTCTTTTTTCGATTACTACTATTTGAAAAAAAATTTCGTGAAATTTTCATTTATTTGTAAAAATGTCTGCCAAGGTTTTAACTAAATCACGAATTTTTTCACTTTATATAATTCTGTAAGGAGTTATCCTGCCAACACTGGCGCATTTTTTCCGAGAGGTCACCAGAAATAGCGTCCCAATGGCCGAGTTTAAAAAAAAAAATTTCCGAACATCTCAGAATTTCTTTGTTAGTAGTAGTAGTATATGTTTGTACCTGTAGGAATAAAAAATTCTAATCAAATATTTAATTTTTTACTAGAGGACCCGTCCACGCTTCACTGTGTCTGTATTGATTTCTATTAGTTGGATTATAACTATTAGTTAATGAGATATAGCATTTTTTTGAAGCAACTTGTGTTAATTTTCAAAAAAAAAATTTATCATACAGCATTTCCTGTATTATTCAAGCATTTCTTTTTGGGGGAAAATACTGTTGAATTTGGGCTCATAGAAATCCACCGATGAAAAGATGTTTGCTAAGCTTAAAGAGGCGAAAGCACGTGATATGTTACATACTCAACGACTGTTTACTGAGCCAGTTATAATCTATTTCACTGCGTATTTAGTTGCAGTTCTTTTCTACTATTCCAAATACTTGACAATTGTATTATTTTTATACCCTGAACAGGGTATATTAAGTTTGTCACGAAGTTTGTAACACCCAGAAGGAATGGACGGAGACCCTATGAAGTATATATATAAATGATCAGTATGTTGAGCTGAGTCGATTTAGTCATGTCCGCCTGTCTGTCCGTCCGTCTGTCCGCCTGTCCGCCTGTCCGCCTGTCTGTGTATATACGAACTAGTCCCTCAGGTTTTTAAGACATCATTTTGAAATGTTGCAAACATCATTTTCTCTTCAAGAAGCTACTCAATTTGCACATTTGACAAGATATATTCACGAAATTTGGTATAGATTATTTTTTGAGGCACCAATGTAATCTCCGAAGAAATGGTTTAGATCGGTTAACTATAGCATGTAGTTGCCATACAAACTGAACGATCGTAATCAAGTTCTTGTATGGAAAACTTTCACATTTGACGTGGTATCTTCACGAAATTTGACATGGATTACTGCTTAAGGTAATAATATAATCKCCGAAAAAAATTTTCAGATCGGATTACTATAGCATATAGCTTCCATACAAACTGAACACATGGTTACTAACAGAAATGCACCTGTGAAGGGTATTTAGCATCGGTGCAACTGAAGTTAACGTGTTTTCTTGTTTAGGAAAAATTTGTTTAAAATTGTACGCTTATATTCAAACGATTCCTGCAAACATGAATTTTGAACAAATGCTTATGATAATGATTTATTATGATGAAATATAATTTTTGTGTTAATGAGTTGTATTAAATTTTAACATAAAGAGATAAAAAGTATCATGTGTCCTTACCCTGGTTCTAAGCTACCTCCTCATAAATTTTCAGTTAAATCGGTTCAGCCGTTCTTGACTTGTAAATGGTGTAACTAACACAACTTTCTTTTATATATATAGATATGAAAAAAAAATTGTTGAAAAAGGCATTTTTCACGGAGACCTATGTTTTCAATAGTAATCAGATTTCTAATTCTTTACTGACGTAGACACCGCTTACGCGATCCGAAGCTGGTTATTATTTTCCATTTGGTGCGTTTTTTTACGTGGCGGGTCCCAAGCAAAGCGCACAACTTTTGACTTTGAGAAATTTACAATTAAACTATGGTTGTAATTATTCTCTTTACACCAACTAACTACAGTCCACATATACATATATTATATGAGAATCATTGTACCTAATTAAATTATAGAAAAATTAATTACAGCAACACTGGCTGGTAAAAGCTTTGAGATTAGTTTCATGCCAGACGAGTCTTGAATGCACTTATATCGATATTGACACTATACAACTCATTTGTAAATATGTTTTTTTTGTTCGCCATAGCACTCATTTACTTAGTTACAGGGCTGTTGATTTACATGTCAACGGAAAATAAAAAAAATTCTTTGAAAATCATATTATTTTTTACACTTCTTCATAATACCATCTAAATATAATTTACACAAAGAAATAGCTTGCATGCATTCATTTAAATATTATTTGCTTCCCCTGTTTTTTGTTGCATTTCTGCATCTCTTCTTATTTCAAATTCTTTACCACAAAATAAACGACTCTCACTGTGGTCTCACACCAAACATCAGCTAAGCTTACTATATGCTGCATGCCACACGCACTTAAGTCTGTACATACATATACATATACATATGTATGTATATACGTATATGCCTGTATGGTGGAAGTTTGATTTACTTAGATAAATGTCTGAGCTTGCGGCACATGAGGGTCTATTAAAAAGCCACCAAAGTTGTTCAAATATCAATAATTGTTAAATAAAAGCCCAACCAGCGGGTAACTGCCGACCGTTAAATGGATATGAGCGCAATTGAAGGCACAGTTCCGAAGTGCTTTAACCACATAGCAAACAGTGGTAATGATTATATAGTACTCGTATGTACGTATGTAGAAGAAGTACAAAGGCACTATTTGGATAAATTTTTTAAATGTTATGCGTTGCGATTGCCAAGTGTTTCAGTCTTTTTCAGATTCAGTGCCAACTCTAAGACACATTTCGAAAGAAAAATAGTTGTAAAATAATATGCATATTCTTGCACATCTCAAACATACATATTTATGTCGTCTATTAGAAAACTGAGAAAACTCTTCAACAATCCATGAAAGTATGATGGTTCACTACTTTTAGGCCACAAAGGACAAATGTCTGCCCACGTGAGATTCATGGTTTTTGAATAAACGCTACGACCCAATCTAAATCATGGTTAACACAATTTGAATTTTTATCCATCTTGTAATATATAATGTTTACTTTTCAAACATTTCAGTTCGAATCGGCAACACTAGTCGGAAAAATTTTTATTATGAAGCTTCGGAAGTTTTTTTTTTAAATAATTTTTACCCTTTCCTGTAAATACTTTTACACAAATCCAACAAATAGTGAACATTTATTTGAAGATGATAACGAACGGTTAATGAATTAATATACAGCGCACGCTCGCTAATGCGAATACTCTATAGTTTGAACACCCCATAATGTGAACAGACTTTTTTATACATTGACTACTCTATAATGTGAACAAACCCAAAAGGCTCTATAATATGAACAAAAGACGTTAAAGTATTTGAATGTAGTTTACACAGATCTCAGCTAATTCTGCATTTGGGGAATCCCCCAATTGTAGAATAAGACTCTCATTTGAATTGCATGTAATACTTCAGTTGCAATTTTGTATTCGCGTGGAGTGTTTCGTTTTAGATTTTCTGTTAAAAATTAATTCTAAAAAACACACGTTTTTGACATTGAAGCAAAAAGCTGATATTCTCGATTCTTTAAAAAGAGGCTCATTTATGACGTTCTTAGCAAAAAAATATAATGTTGCTAAATCAACAATTTGTGGAACCAAAGCAAAAAAACAAGTGATTTTAAAGTTCGTGAAGTGCTGCATGCACAAGTAAAGGAAAATGAATCTAACTTCAACGCTAGTGATGGAGGTACGGTATTCGACTGCTGCAAATATCAGCTTCTATCTTCGCTGCCTCAGTTCGTGGATCCATTTAAGGAAAAACATAAGCTGAAATGGCCGAACTGGAGCTGTGTAAAGACCAGTTATGTAATGCTGATGAGTCAGGCTTATTCTGGAAACTTCTGCCAGAAAAAACGTACGTGTCCAGTATGGAAAAGAGAGCCCCAGGCGTTAAGTCGGAAAAGCAGCGAAGCACGTTTTTATGTTGCTCAAACGTCACTGGATCTCATAAATTGAAACTTTTGGTAATTGGAAAGGCAAAGAATCCGCGCTTCTTTAAAAACTTTCAATGCCCCACAGACTATAAGAGCTCAAAATCCGCCTGGATGACGTCGGCTGTTTTCAAGGAATGTCTTCATGGTCCTTCGTTCCACAGGTGAGGATTTATTTTGTATTTTGTTAACTTTTTTCTTTTAAATTTGTTTTTTAGGCCAATTAAAGCTCTACTCCTAATCGACAACGCTCTTTCTCACCCAAATGAAGCTCAGCTGGCAACGGACGATGGACAAATTTTAGCAATGTTTATGCCACCAAACGTTACTCCCCTCATCCAACCAATGGCTCAAAATGCCATAAAGATTACAAAGCTGCATTACAGAAACAGCCTTTTAGCCTCAATAGCAGCTACAAACTCCAATTTACTCGATTCGATGTAAAAAAATGCTTTACGAAGAGCTATAAATCTTTTGGATGCCGCTTGGAGTCGTGTCAGCGGAGTAACATTAGCTAATTGCTGCAAAAATATTTTAAATTTTACGGCAGATGATAACGATCCCGAAGATAGTGTTCCGCTCGCAGTTTTAAAAGAAAAATGGGGAGCTGAACTTGGCGCCTTGATGAGGAATACCGTCGATCTCCTTAACAGTTTGAATGCTGAGGTTTGTTCGTTTTCGCAGAATCGCACAAAGATATGCAGGTTATTGAAAATGATTTTTTTATTAACCATTTCAGGCTGAATTAACGCTACCAGGCGTTCATGAATGGAACGAAGATATTGAAGATGATAATGCAAATGACGAGCATGAAGAAGAAGACGATTCCGATGAAGGCAGCGTATCGAAAGTAGAGGAGAAAATTAAGCGGACTGAAGCAGTTGAAATTTTCAACAAGGCGATAAGGTCGGCTGGCCATGAAGACGTCGATCCAAATGATGTAAATGTACTAAGACGTCTAAGAGAGAAAGCTGTGCCTCAACTTTTAGAAACACAGAAGATACAGAAAAGGATGACTGATTTTTTCAAATAAAACCTAGATTTTGTATAATATGTGTTACGTAAAAATATATATGTAATGAAAACACTAATAAAATGTGAATTCCAATATATATACGTACTATCCTGTTCTTTTGGAGCATTCCATAATGTGAACACTTTCGATAATGTGAACTGCCTTGGTTTTAATTAGGTCAGATTATCGAGCGTGCGCTGTATATGGAAAATTGGATTGAGCATTGGCATACTTATATATTATATATATTTCTATTGCCTCAGGTGTCTATTTTGAAAGCGATAATAAGGATTTTCAGTCTGAGTCAAATTTGGAAAAAGGTTCAGTATTTGGTAATACTTAAATAAATAGCTGTCGAACATCCCATTTGTAAGTGCTTTATTGTGTATTTATAATTATTAAAACTCATTTAATTGCAACTAGTTGTGTTCTGGTCCACATACGACCCAAAAAACACATTCTGATTTAATTTAGGGTATGCACCAGTTGACCTATACGAGGGTCGCCTTTTATATTTCGGCATTAGAGAACAAAAACAAATACTAATCATCGAAAATCGATTTATGGTTTTTGAGAATACTTTCCATTAAGATCTATACAATTTTGCATGTATTTGAACCAATTGTCGAAGCAGTTTTGCCACTCTGATTGAGATATTACCAAAACATGCGTTATGAACGTATAACCCGTTGACCCTTTGTTTAACTTTGTTCAATAAGGGAACAAAAAGAAGTCATACGATGCAAAGTCAGGACTATACAGTGAAAGACTTATAAAATCAATGTTTTAGTGCTCAAAAATAGAGTTGCACCTATCGTTGTTGAAAGACAGTGACAAACAATTGTTTGTGCATCACTCATAATTTACTATTCTGCGTTTTTTATACAACTATTTGCTTGGAAGTGCTTCGTGCGTGAACAATTTTTTTGGCTCTTCTTGACACACCCATACGTTTCGTTCACGTTTAACGTTCGGCTTCACACGCGTAAATCAACAATTCACCACCTGACGAAGTCGAAGTACTGCTATCGTATTTTTTAAAATTTTCCCCGATCAATCGACACGAAATTTTTTGAGCGATTATGCCCTTAGTTCTTTAAATCCCACGATAGGTTTTGCAATATCAGTTTAAGCACGGCTTCAATAGTTTCTAGAGCAACAATTGTTTTTATACGACCTTCACGACATCCACCTTGCGATGACTTAAGACCTCGCCTTATGGTCAAAAATTTTATTAATCAATTTGGCCCAGATGAGTATTTGAAGTTACTGTAAGCATCACAAATAACGCTCGTATATCAACATGTCTGAATATGTAGAGCATCAAAAATATGGAACTTTATTATAAAGTTATAAGTTGCCAGAATGCAGCACTAAGGTTGTTGAATCCCGAAATAGAAAAGTCAACCTACGTATATGACTGAGGGCTCGTATGTATTTAAATATATGTTTATGTTTATGTTTATGTAAAAGCACACATTTGATTCTACAAGCATTTGATACCACTTAAGGCATTCATTTGCCATTTGACATATGTACGTCGCTTTAACCGGTCACCTCTCAAATTCATATTTAAAACCTTCCTTTCTTTCATTATTTCCATTATTCACTTACAATTTGCTTTTCTTTCTGTTTGTGTGCTCATTTGTTGCGTTGCAGCCGCACAACAAAGGGCTTGTATACGCCCGCCAACTCTAAGACGCTGCGGTTGTATTATATAAAGCAAGAGTATGTGTGTAAGTGCTTGTGTACCGCCTTATTGATTTGTTTATTGTACTCATTGTTTGCTCGGGTGTTTGATTGCCATTTGACACACATAAATTCAAAGTTAAAGCTGGAAAATCTCTGCATGGACACATTAAAGCGCTCTAACTGTTCTTGTTGTTCACGCTTAACCCTTTGTTGTCGTTACTGATATTATTAGAGTTGTTGTGGTTGTTGGTGGCTTTGCCTTTTCAAATTGGTTTGCATTTCTATGCCTTTTTGGCTTATTTGCTATTTCCAACTGCATAACGTCAAACGGTTTGTTCTTCTTGCCTCTATTTTGCGGCACGTACATACATACATATGTGTCTGTATTTTTATCGAAAGAAATTGAGTTGCTTCGAAAGGCTTTTGCTCAAGTCTATATACATACATATGTACATCTGTACATCTGTACTTGAGAGATTCAAACATATTTGCCATGAACCTGAAAGATCCATTGGGGAAGTATAAGTCGCTTGTCGGTGCACATACAAACACTGAAATAAGCGTTTTTTTAGCCAGATATTAGCATTAGTTTGTTTTTCCTTGACAAAGTTACCGTCTTAAGTCTTTTGTTCTGACACATAAATGTTCACTTATACTCATTATTTTGTTCAACGATCATGGGAAATATCAGTCTTAAATGGCTTTTTAAACAACTTGGTTTTCAACTTATTGAGCAGCTATTGTATAGCAGTGAGGGTCGATGAAATGGTGATGACTGATATCATTTCCTCATTCCGGTTTAGTTGCGATTATAACACTGCACTTTCAGTTAGATCAAAGCTGATAACCTGAAAATCCAATATTTGCGATTGGTTATTATAATATATTTACTATATTATTTATATTTACAAAAATAAAAATAAAAAATTTAAAGCAAACAGCAAATATAATTCTATATTCCGATATTAAAAACATAAAAATATCAGAAAGAAATACATATGTGCGAACTATACTGACAGACGGACATGACTAAATCGATTCAGCTCGTCATATATACAGTGGGCGACAAAAGTCTACGTACGACCCATATTTTGGATGTATTGCTGAATGTAAAAATAGTATGGAAAAGTAATGATGCAGTTTTGTTTTAATTACATTTTTATTAGGAAATTATAAAACAAAAAGTCTACTCCAATACAAACATAATAAACTGTTCACAAAAAAACTAAAAAAACCATTGACAAAGGTCTAAGTACGACTAGCATTTTAATAAAACAAAAAAACATTTCAATAAGACACTGAATCTTAAAAATTAGTATTTTGTTGGCCCATCATGGGCATCTATAACTGCTTGTAAGCGTCTAGGCATTGAAGAAACTAAATTTTCAATCTCAACGGGTGTTACATGTTGCCATTTTTCCTGTAGTTTCTCTCTTAGTGTTTGCGCACTGGTAATGACATGTTTTCTCACCTTACATTCCAAAATCTCCCAAACATGCTCAATAATATTTAAATCTGGGCTTTGTGGTGATGTATTTAATTGACGTGGGGCATAGTAAAGTAGCCATTCCTTTATAATGTGGGCCGTGTGCTTCGGATCGTTATCCTGCTAGAAGAGCCTGCTCCTACCAAGGTTTAGTTTATCCACGGATGCTCTTAAATTTTGTTCTTATATATTCTTATATTTAAAACGATCCATGTTCCCCTCCACAAATACTAAGTTTCCTACTCCAGATGCAGCCACAGCGCCCCAAACCATGACATTTCCACCGCCATGCTTGACAGTAGGGATGAGGTGTTTGGACTTCATTGCTGTATTGGCTCTTCTCCAAACTTTGGCTCTTCCATCACTTCCAAAAACGTTGTACTTGGATTCGTCAGTTAATAAAACTTGTTTCCAGAAATCAAGATCTTTATACTTGTGAACGAATTCCAAACGAAGCTTTCGGTTCTTTTCACTGATAACGGGGTTTTCTGCGTGGAGTTCTGCTGTGCAATCCATTGTCATTTAAAGCCCTTTGAACTGTTCTGAAATGTACAATTTTATCGTACTGTTAATTCCGTGGCTAACTTAGTGGCATGAATTTGTGGATTCTTATCAACTTCTTTTAAAATAAAAGAGACATCTCTCCTACTAAGCTTTTTCGGTCGACCGGTTCGTGGTTTATTTTCAACACTTTTATTTTTTATAAACTTTTCATATATGGTTTGAACAGTTAATTTAGGTAAATTAAGCAGTTTTGATATTTCACCAAATGATTTATTCTCCTTTTTGTATTTTACCACCAGGTTTCGCACAACTGCTGAAATTTCTTTCCGAGGACCTATTGTGACAACTATACCTTGTGTAACCTATAGGCGATTATATCGAAATGTGCTTAACATGAAGCTTATTGTAAAGCATAAACACAAAATAAAAATAAACGGTACTCTCCCGCTACTTTCTAGTTTGTAAGATGAACATAAAACATGTATTATATGCCGTACGTAGACTTTTGTCAATGGTTTTTTTTAGTTTTTTGTGAACAGTTTGTTATGTTTGTATTGGAGYACACTTTTTGTTTTATAATTTCCTAATAAAAATGTAATTAAAACAAAACTTCATCATTACATTTTCCATACTATTTTTATATTCAGCAATACATCAAAAATATGGGTCGTACGTAGACTTTTGTCGCCCACTGTTTATGTGCATATGTATATACTTACCTTTTTGATGTTCTCCTGAGTAGCTCAAACTTCGTGACAAACTCAAAAAATCCTGTTCGTGATATAATAATAAACCAATGGCATTTTACGTGAATATCCCTAACATTATCTATTATCTAGGTATTTTAAGTTATAATTTTAAATCGCACTGTGACGACACCCACTTATATTACAGTATTAAAATTGAGCAAATTAGTTCAGTTTCTTCTCCTTTACTGGGATAGACATTGCTTATGCAATTATAGCCGAGTCCTTTCTTCATTCACCTGTTTCTCACCAATTGAGTATATCAAAGTTATGACTTACACGACGACTATTTGCTTGATGATCCTTGTCCCCTACCATAACCATATGCTTCACTGTCTTAACCAGTCTGGAAAAGCAGAGCTAACATCGCGCCAATATCATTTGCGTAAGGTATTCTTCCATCTTGTCTGTTCAACGCGCCAGCCATCCAAATGCCTTCGCCGTTTTGTTGATTTCAAGGTAAGTAATTGCCTTTCAAATTTCTTCAAAGTCAGGCAGTGGAACACCTGTTCCTTCGTAATAGATTGGGGAATCGGATTCGGCACACATTCACTGCTTTTCTCTCCATAAATTTATTATTCTGCAGACATTAACCGATAGATCGTCCCTTTGGGTCGTACAAGAGTATACTCCGCTCTTGAAAACTCGCTGCATCTTTTCGTAGAATTTTCAAGCATATCCTCTATCGGGCATATCTTACTAAATATGGACAAGTTGCGTCCTTTCAAATCTTTAGTCTTGCTAACAGATACCAGTTCAATGAACCTTTTATGTTTCACTCTGGGCCATAGGCTTTCGCAACCCCACAAATACTGGTTACAGCCCAACGCTTGCTGAACTCGCGCGAAGCTGATAGGTCCAGACAACCAGACAAGTTTAATATGGAAGTAGCTTGATACTACTGCTAGTGAGGTCATGCACTCATTGACTAGTTTGAACTCACTTTCAGCGAGCTGAAGACCTGTGTAGCAGCTCGATCTGCCTTCCCCTTGAGCTTTCCATATAATACAATATTGAACTTCATCCGATATCAGAATAAAACTTAGCACATACATATACTGCTTCAAACTCTCTTTTAACAATATTTGAAGTCGGATCATACTTTTTAAGCGCCCAGATACCAAATAAAGTTAGCGCTGATCCCACAACAGGTTTTTACTTAAAATATTAGAAAATTATGGCATTTCTTTAAGAAATTAAGGAGGTAACCTGGTGCTCAATGTTCACGATTTTTGAAACTTGTTCCACTAAGTGGAATAATCTAAATATAAAAATGTACAAAACTAAAAAATATGGGAAGAATCATAAAACTGAAAAAACCAATGACTAACTAGTATGCTCATTAAAATACCTACGCACCACTGAGAAAAAAACGTAAATTAAGCATCAACAACAACAAGAGCGAGCACAATATAAAAGCAGCCAGCAACTGAAGAAGCAACAAGCTGCGCAACAAATCACTAAAGATGGCGAGTAAAAGCAGCAAAAATAATTATAAACACACAGCCAACGAAGAGCCATCCCATTGTCGGTCATGATTTTTCGACAATTCACCGTTATATGCGCGTAATGCGATGTGATGCGTTACGATTCGATTTGCTGCTGCTCAGTCGACGCCGCTGCCGTGCCAGCAAACTCTGCGAGCAAAACTTTACAAAACCAAATTCTTATGCCGACGAAGAAGATATAAATATGTGCATATGTGTATACTCTACCAAAAATAAGAAGAAAGAAATGGAATGCCTGTTGGTGTGTTTGTGGCAGTATGTAAACTTCATTTGCGGGCTCTGCAAGGCGGACCGTTATGCGCCACAACACTTGATTGTGCAGACTCATTGCTGCATTGGGTTGGCTGTTGGCTGCTGGGCACTTCTAGCGTGCTTTGCTCGACTGCTGCCAAGTCAATATCAGCGCTCTGCACTGCTGGCGACTGACAGCAGCACCGAAAACCTCAAACAGCGTCGATTGTTCTTGCTTAACTGCTTAATTGCTACAGTTATTGTTGTTGTTGTACTTGTTATTGTTGTTAGTGTTTTGTTATTGCTGCCGTTGCCTCAGCAACTACAGCTGCAGCTTCTCCCACCTATGTCACATCCTCTTTTCTTGTAGTTCTTGTTGTTGTTCTCTGCATTGATCTACGTCAACTGCGTGGCATGCCACACACTCTCCATAGTTCACGCCACTTTTACACGTAACTGCTTAAGGGGCTATACCAGCGTAACGCCTGAAAAATTAGGCGATTTTCGTGATTTTTTTTTATAGAAAGTACTTGATTAAATGTTTCGAACTTCTTTGAAGGCAATAGGGTATATTTTCAGCTGGATTTTAAGATTTATTTTCACAAAAATTTTTAAAAATAACGGAGTTATGTACTGTCTTCGGAGGTGCCAAAAACAAAATGCCCCAACTGCTGACAAGATTCCGGCCGAACGAGTAGCTGAAACAAAAAAATTCAAAAAGTATATTAAACTTATATTTATTTATATAGAATGATCTACGATCTTTCAAAAATATCAAAAATTAACAAAATGGCGTGATTTTGAATAAAAAGGTTTTTTTTAGGTAAGAAATGGTCGTCTTTTTAATGCCAAATTGACAATTTTGCAGATTTTACAGGATATTTTTGGAAATATAAACTATTGAAAACGAAAAAAAAAAAATTTTTCTGAAAGTGTCACACTGGTATAGCCCCTTAACCAACCCACATGTACACATACATATGTATACATACATACGCATATACATATAAAGTAACATCTATGAATGTGTACATATGTAATAGTCAGGAGTTTGCTGTTGTTGTCGAGACCAGTTTTGTTACTGAGAGAATTTCGTTTAATTTCGACTTTCGGTAAGTACACATTCATTTAATGGCTGCATGGCTTCTTTTGTGCTTTGCACCACCTTCATTTTTTACGTCGTGTGACTTTATATGAAATTTAATTGTTGACTGATTCTGTATTCACGTGATTTTTGGGTGATACACACATTTGTATGTACTATATGTATATATGTACGTCATTTGAGTAAATTTTATTATTATTAAAATACTATATATTTCTGTGTTTTCTATAAATGTTTTGGAAATAAAAAGTTTTCGCAATCAAGATAAATTTCTTCCAAACCAGCCTTCTGTTTTACAATATGATCTGACAAACATAAACCTATATACATTTTCACGTATTTTAAAAATAAATGTACCAATACAATTCCACTAATATACACTACTTATTTGCCTCGACTGGAAGACCCTGTTAAGGTTTTTTCGATACGGACTCAATTTTGGAGCATCATTTGCTAGATTATTGAACCGTTTTGACGTCATATTCATAAACCCACGTCTCATTAACAGTAATTATGCGGTTAACGAATGGGGATCTTCAGCTACGTTGTCAACGATCTCGTTTTCGCCCTCTCCTGTTCGTTTTAGCAAATTATTCAGGACTATTGGTACAAGTCTAGCAGTGTCACGCTTTATCTCCAAGACAGTAACCAAAACATTTTAAGACCACCATCAACCAGCAATTCTCCATCTATTTGTCAACTTACATATAACATTTATATTATACGTATATGTATGTGTAATATATAGTACAATATATATTATTTTCACCATATTAATAACACATATGTATATTCATACAACTTTAAAAACTTCTTAAAGCACAATAATATTCTTTAAGAAATCACAATAGCAGTATTATGCATTAGACTTTGTAATACCAGATGCATTCTAACATAAAAACGAGACCACTGAAGCCAACTCCAACAGCATACGCGATCCAAACCCACTCGAACTCCTTCAAAGTTAACACTTCGTGTATCTGGTTCGTACTGAGATCTGTAAAATTTATACGTCCAATGGAGACCATTGTGTAGAATGTTTTACTATACCAATAACCTAACAGGCCCGATTCACGTGAGCGCATGACGAATTCACTCAGCAAATCTTTGTACATGGAATTTTCGCTTATCGGCAAACTGAGTAGTGACCCCTTCGTGTAGTAAAGACTTTCGGATAAACGAAATAACGGATGTTTGAAGTACATTTGACGTTGTGCGATTATCGGCCAAGTTAAGGAATCTATCAAATAACCATAACGTGTGTCCATATTACGTATATTACTAAGAAACTCATCAGACGTGCACACCACTTTGAAGTTGTGAGCATGCTTCTTCCAAAACTGCTCACCGCGATAGAACTTTATCTCAGCTATATCTGGTTCGGCCATCTGTATCTGCAGATTGCGCTCAGTAACATCTTCAAAACTTTTAATTGGTTTTTTTTGTGGGGGCAGAGTTAACCAGTTCACCATTTTTGTGGAGAAAAAATTGTTCAGAGCACCACCGAGCGCAAAAAATAGTATGAAAATAATACGTCGAGTGGCAGAATTTAAGCGCATATGGGTTGACTGATTTAGCAAACCGCGTAGTAAGTCAAGATGCCAAGGCATTAAAACTAGCAAAAAAAATTGACGATTCCAACGAAGAGTTTGGCACTTCAACTTCAATTGTACAACATAGACCACGCATAAGCACCAGGTTATAAGAAATATACCAACTAAAGTCGTAGGAGTGAAGATGGAAATGAAAAAATAATATGTTTCCATCTGCGGTTCCAGCGGCAGCATGGTTAGCCACTGAAAAAACTCGACCGGATAGATGTACTCATGTAAGTTTTCCTCCTTTTGCGGTGTTGATAAGCTCGCGCCCAGATCTATCGAGTCATTGCGCGCCGCCTGTCGTATCTCCTCAATAGAGATTACACGCTTTATACTGGACTCATATTCCTCCGGCAGCCATAGCTCAAAATTGTACCGTAAAGCGAACGTCTTTACAAAGTAACCAATATAACCTTCTAAAATAAGTTTATCACTGGTCTCGACCAACATAGTAACCGGCTCTATTTGATCGACCAATACGCGCAGCTTCTTTTTGGCGACATCTGCCAAGCGATTCGGATAGATTGACGTTGTAACACGTAGATCACGTGTCTCCACTTGCAACTCGGGAAATTGATTGAATAAGTGAAAGATGTTTGTCTGAGCGAAATCGCGATGTACGAGTATAACGTGCAAAAATTTTACTTGCATACAATTACGAAAGAACCTCTCGATTTCGGAATGTGTACTCTGAGCCAAATTTTTATTGTGAATAACCAATATGCGTCTAGTGCGTATGTGCTGCAAATCTGCAGAGAATTTCAACACGAAATCTTTATCGTTGAGTTCTCGAAGACATAATATTGCCAATAAGAAGCTATTGCCAGTGCCTCGTACATACGAATGTTCACTCTCGTTCAGCTGCATGAATGGCAAGTCGAAATTTGTCGGTAACTGTTCATCGACGCAATCGGCTGGATGCTTCCTTAGCAGAAAGTAACTAACGAATGCACCCTCGGTTTGTATGCGCTCAATGAGTTCGCTGATGCCACGCGCGAAATTCGCGGTTTCATTTTGCAAAACCGGAAAATACTCTAAATTGTATTGAAAATTTGTGTTCATCACTCCCAAACGCCAAGAACTTACAAAGCACAATACACGTATCAGCTGATAGAACATGTTAAAGCGCTGCTTCAAAGGACTTGAAAGACAATCAGCTAGGTCAACATTGACCCGCTTTTATATACCACTTTTTGTATAGTGTAGATATCCATATGTACCATTATTGCTTATTTACAATGTTTATTTATATATATAATTATTCCATTTGGCACAAATTTTTATAAAGCAAGAAAATGATTCAGCATTTTTTCCACCAAGGGGAATGTAAATACATAATAAAATACATATCTTTCGTAAACAATATATTGTAATTCACGTACTCGTATACGTTAGTCCATGCGAGGGTGATAAGTACATGAAAGCACAAATAAATTAGTCGTCTGATGTGCTGAACACAATGAACACGACAGACTGCAAGCGACCTTTGTCAAATATTAAAATACACACGTTCTTATGGACACAGTTATTTTGACGGCACGACAGTGAACTGAAAATGGCATTATGAATCCTTCTGCATGAACATTTGTGAGAAGGCAGCAACATAACAATGGCCGGCATGTACACAAGGCAACACAGCTGTCCATTTTGCATGTACACAATTTCGTTGTGACCAGTCTAATACCTTGCATTTCATTGAAATTTTAACATTTTGTTCAAAGTGAGAGCGACAACCGTCAGCCTGCAGTCGTATAGTCGTGCAGCTGTCAAAATAAATGTGTCCATAGGAACGTGTGCATTTTAATATTTTACAGATGTTGTTTGCAGTCTGTGGCGTTCAATGTGTTCAGCACATGAGAATGAGATCCTTATTATCTCATTTAAAGTTAGCTCGTCGAATGAAGTCTTCTACACATATGGTCAAAATAATAAGTACATTGCTTTAGCCTGCGGTCATGATTGAATTATGAATGTTTGGTGACGTATACGAATGCAACTCTGGGTTGGTTTAAATAAATTCAATCTGGTAACACCTTTTATGGGGGAAAAACAATGGGAAATCCCCACTTTGCAGTAAGCGAGACTATTGTTTGTTCAAGGTCGTTTTTGAAGTGGTCAAAATAATAAGTACATTGTTAGTTATTCCAAAATTTTCTGGAAATCGGTCGATTTCATTTAATGGTTTGTACTTTCGCTTGGATAGCTTCATTTTTAAAACGCATTAAAAACTTAAAAATTTTATAGATGGGTAGAAATAAGCATTGCAGTGCGGAGGAGAAGAGGTCTGAGTCTGAGTCTTAAACCTCAGAAAAGAGGGCCAAAGTCTTAGAAATATTGCTGAAACTTTAGGCCGTTCTATGTGTTTCGTGCAGAATGCCCTAAAGATTAAAAATAATGTTGAAACTCGCGGTCGACCAAAAAAGACATCAACAAGAACGGACAATCGTATCGTCACCCTTGCTAAAACGGACCCATTTAAATCTTCAAAACTGATAGCAGCCGATATTGGTAGTGTAATATCTTCCCGAACGGTTCGAAGAAGGCTACATGGAGCCAATTTATTTGGCAGGATAGCCAGAAAAGTGTCATTATTGCGAAATAAAAATTTGAAGATAAGATTACAATTCGCGAAAAATCATGCAAATTGGTCCGGCCCAGGGGGTGAAAAAAGTGGCGCAATATCTTTTGGAGCGACGAAACTATAATAAATTTGTTCGGAAATGACGCCAGGCGGAATGTTCGCCGTCCGAAAGGCAAAGAATTGCATTCACGGTTTACAAAAAAGACCGTTAAACGTGGTGGCGGCAACATAACGGTCTGGGGCTGCTTTTCATGGTATGGTGTAGGACCAATACATCGTATTTCAGACACCATGAATACATTCCAATAGATATCTTGGAAAACACGATGCTGCCATATACTGAGGAAAATATGCCACTAATTTGGAAATTTCAACAGGATAATGATCCTAAGCATACTTCGAGGTTGGTAAAAGATTGGTTCCAGGATAATGGTGTGAGTACTCTACAATGGCCAAGTCAACGGATTGGGAAGCAATCGTTCCAAAATAAGGATCAGTTATGGAATTTTGTTGAAAAAACCTGGTATGAGAAATAAATGGAAATAATAGCGGATATACTGGATACTGATGAAAAAAGTAAGCAAACATCAAATAGGAGACCGAAAACTCAATATAATCATTTCTTTCATTTGCAGATACCTGATGTAGTTATTATTTTGTCCAGCCATTTTTTCAGTCTTTTATTTATTTGATTGAAATTTAAGTTCCTATTTTAACTATTATTACTAATATTTTTATTTTTGTTATATAAGACATATGTATATGAAATTAAATGTGATATTATTTTTCTTTAAACATGAATAAAAGAGAATTTATTAGACTTAGAATGCTACACGGGCGTATGTACTTATTATTTTGACCATATGTGTATATTTGAACATAATAAGAGAGTAGAAACACCTGAAAGCAGGTGAAGCAACAGAATTTCACAGCGCTGTACAGTTCCCACTACACCACTAGACCGGATCAGAGTTTAAAGGACTATCCATTCCAACAGCAGGACTACCCAGTGATCCTCAACATTAGCAAACAAAATCCCTAACCTCACTCTCAATGCCATGCAGCTAAGATTATAGCTAAGCTAAAATAATAGTATGGGCACCTGATCAGAGCGGGACGGAGAATAAAATGCAATGAAATTAATTTTCTAATCCGCTTGAGCTTATTGAGACACCCTAGTACATAGTGTTTATTAGAATTATCGATTATATGATATCATGAAATCAAATGACTTGTATTTGGAAAAGTACTTATGTATATAATTCTACGAACAAATAAAACTGCACGTGCGTTTAGAGAAATGTTTTATAAGCAATTAGGCGATCAAATAGCGCGCTGTCCATTTCCTCAAGATATTAACTCACACTGCCTTCTAATTAATTTATTTTAATATATATATCGCCCAAACCATTCACGCTTTACCACCCAGATTGCACAGGACAAATACTTTTGACAGTGTGAAAATAAGTGAAATCGAAAAGTGTCTCCGTATAACGGTTTTGTCGAAATTTACTGAATATTTATAACGACCCATCCTGCTGAGCGTTCATCATTCATCATATTCTTACTTGAATACTCCAAAACCGATAAAGCTTAGCCGAACCAAATGGAAGCGAAGTTGTCTAAAGTGTTAAGTTGCCACGAAATGTTGCAGAAACTTTGCCACCGCCGCCGCACACTACGCGTTGAAGCAAAAGCATTACCAAAGCAACAATAACAACCGATGCAACACAGTGACATCCGCGACGACAAAAACAAGAACAATTGAATTGTGCTACAACAACCGGAAGTAGGTCAGCGGCTGGCGCACACATAAATACCCGCAGTAAAAACTTGTGTGGGCATACACAACTAGATGAAGTTGGAAACCGGATCTCAACTGTTGCTGAGAGCAAAAACCCAAGATACGCTTGCAAAAGATCACCATACACACACACTTTCACACACAACTAAATCATCTTAAAGCTATATGCTATGTGCTATGTTTACGAGCTTACCTAAATAAATACTAATAGTTTTGTTGTTGCCCCTTGTGTCTACGGCTCTTGAGTGGCGGCGTCAGAAGGGCATGGTTGCCATGTTGTGAAATGCAAATTAACATTGTGCGCGTTACAGCAACTGTTGCATGCAACCTCTCGTACACATGGCAGCTAGTTGGTTGTTGCTATTGTGTAGTTACCTTGTTTTTTGTTGCACTTCGATGTATTAGGTTGGAGGCAACTATTGCCATGTCTATAAATAAGAATTAAAATAATGATGGTAATTTGCGAATGAGGCAACAGAAAAAAATAAAATTATTGTTGGCATTAAAGGGTGCTACAATAAATGCGCTTTTAATATATCCTAGTCCTACTTGGAATATCCGTCGATGTCTGATAAATTCATCTTTCAGCTGCGAGGGTGTTAACCATAATCTCAATTTCTTGTGCATTTCATTGGAACCAAACGTTATTCTAGTATGTATAGAACAGAAATAAGTCGACCGAAGACCATTTAATTAGGAATAAATATTCTAGATTATCTACAATATAAAGTCTTTAACCTATTAAAGTCACCTCTTTTCCTATTGTTTACATGGGTTTGTTGATTAAGTATTTCGTCATTATTTCGACTATGCTCTGTAATATTAACTATACTTGAAGACCACATGCTTTTGGTTTAGAAGCCGATTGATTCCAACTGTGAATAATTTTACTATTTCTAATGTAGAACGTCAATAACATATTTCGTGGATTAGTTTACAACATCTTCATAATCTTGAGTAAACAGCGGCCTATGACAGCAGGTTATATTCTTTACGGTTAACGGGAATTCCAAAACCTAGTGCCTAAATACCAAGACATTTCCGTGAATTAAATCGTACACAGAGAACTCCATCTGTCCTGGAAAGCTTATGATCTCTGACAACTATAGTGTTTATCTCCTCTTCGATCGTCTTCTGTTTTAGTTTTAATGACACTGTCTCACCTTGTGTCGGTAAATTGCAGTTTCAGTTTGTGCTCCTAGTCTATTTTACTATCAGCGTGGCTTTTTCTGAGCTAAAATCCATAGATATAAGCACCGTACCACAGATCTTTCAAACATTGCTCTATTATAGTCTTGTGATCTCAATTTAACGATTTATTCTTAGGAAACCACACGATCACAACAATGTCCCTAAATCAATCCATTCTCGTCGAATAACCCTTTGTAAAAGAAGGAAATCAGTGTGGGAGGCGTACGAAGTTGCATTGAAGTTACATTGTCACGGTGCAACATGAAGAAAAATAATAAAACTTCAAACGATGACAATGACATGGGCGCGCTGCCATTGCCGCCACTAAATCACAACCTCCATTGCTGTTGGTGTGAGTGTAGCTTTTTTGCAGTTCAAAATGTTCCCCGCATCCATGTATTTATAAATAGTTTTTGTTGTTGTGCCACTTCCAGTACACATAATCGTAAAGTATGTACACTCGGAGAGAGAAACTGTTTGACAAGCGGAGCGCATTGACAGTGGCTAGATGACCCTCAAAGCTCTTAGTATAGTTACAAATTCATACATAAGTATGAAACTCGATTGCTGGGTGGACGTGCCACCACCTCCATTCATCGCGAGTCATCATTGAGTCGTTGGTGCGGTGTTTTCGTTATGAATTCGTTGGGTGTTGGCCGCAAATGTTTTATGTTAGTAACATGTTTCTGGATTGGGTGAACTCAAGATGTTGGCGGTCACAATGGAAGTGTCAAGGAAGGATCAGTTGGGTGAGTTGGTATTAATTTTTAATTATTAACTAAGGATTATTGACTATGAGTTTAAAGTTGAAAAGTACGAACGGTTAGGAACTAAATTTTGTATAAGTATTTATGAGTTAGACACTTAGATAGTGATTTACAGTTCTTTCGACCAAAATTCCCTGAACCTATCACAAATCAGCTAGAGTGTTTTTTTTTTTTTTGTTTTTCTGTTTCTGCTATTTCACCTAAATGTCTAAAAGTATGAGATCCACGACGAATTGTTGAAATTTTTCTATCTCATCTTCTTCCAAAGAGCGGTTTCAGCTGCCATCCGGTAAATGTTCAACTTTACTGCATGAATCCCGATCAGAGTTTCCAGTTACAACCATTGCAAGGGGAACCTTGTTGTCCTTGACATACATAGCGAACTTATGCTGAGATGCTGGAGGATGTTGCAGTGGACAGGAAACCTAAAATTATAGCTGATAGCATTTCCCAACAATGTACTCTTCCACCAACCCTCCCCGCAAGCTTTGATCCATCCTTAAGGGGCTAGCCTGCTTTAGAAGCTTAAAAAAATCGATTTTTTTATTAAGTTTCTTTAAAAATGATCTAGAATAAATTTAAACTGAAATAAACTAAGAAAAGTCAAGTTTGAACATATTTTTAACAACTAAGGTAAATTTTTTTTTAGTCAAAAACCACTTTTTTCAATTTAAACAAAAATTTGAAGTTTTACACTTTTTTTTGGAGCTTTCTTAGTTTAATTAGAAGATAAGTTATTAACAAATACGAGATGCATGGGGCAATTGCTTCCGAAAGACAGAATATCAAAGATTTCGTGTCTAAAAAATTTTCAGATAATGTTTAAAAATATAACTACAAACTCTATACGTTTCGCTTTAATCAATTATTTCTTTCCCTCCCAAAAAAATCTTAAAAATTTTTTGAAGTCTCTAAAGCAGGCTCTCCCCTTAAAAAAACTCACCGCCTGTGAGGAGAGAAGTGACAGCCAGGGTAAGCTCAGCTATAAGGTCCAAATCAAAATGTGCGAGGATTTCATAGTGCCCAGACTTTCAGTCAACTAAGTAACCAAATTTTCTGAGTTTGAGGGCATCTTTTGCAGCCATACAACTTGAAGCTATATTCAACAGTGGTATATGTAGTAAGACGTTCAATGCCATAGTAGGAATGGTTCGTGTGTTGCGCCTCCGGGACACGAATTCATAAAATTTATTTCAGCCATGATGGCTATGTCGTCCGCGTAGGCAATTACCTTTTTCTGAAGATCAGTTAGAACCTTGATACAGAGAATTGGCAATATAACTCTCCATTGTAGAGTATCCCTATTCATATCCCTAATGTCCTCGCACTACTCTATTCCGCCAGTATCGTTCTATTGCATAGAAATTGGAAGTATTTATGAACGAAGAACTCTAAATTCTAAACAAAGGTTGACTATTTATAAATAAGCTTTTAACAGACAGAAAACAAAAAAAAAACCACGACTTTGATCATAATTTTAAACTCCTTAATTTATTCTTCAAAATCTATGTCGTCCCCGTCAAAGTAATCCCCCTTTCCCCAATATACTTGTCGCAACGCTTTTCGAATCCTCGAAACAGTTATTAAAGTAAATTTCCGGAATATCCTTTAATGCGTGCAGCGGTTCACGTTTAATGTTTTTAATTTACTCAAAACAGTTTCCTTGAAACGGCCGTTTAAGCCAGAAATCAGTCGGAGCTAAATCAGGTGAACAGGTTTTGCGAAAAACTCAAGAAAAGTCCCCACACTTCGATAGTCGAAATAATTGCTCTTCAGAACTTCAAACTGTATATAATTCACTCATAACCCACAAGTTCCGTGTACATTTATGTATGTATGTACACTTCAATTAAAAGTGATGTTGTTGTTGTTTCGATTTTTTTTTTTTTATTATTGAACTTGCGCTTGACATTGCCACAAGATACTTTCGGTCGAAACTATGTCAACAGAGTATCAACTGTGATAGCAAACCGCAGCTATGCCAAAGAGATAAGCAACAACAGCAGCAGCGGGCGTCAACAGTAGCGGCAAAAAGTGTGGTATTAACACAGAACTGAATTCCTTAGCATCTCTGACCGCTGTAACCGCAATTAAAAAAAAAATCTTATCAAAATACTGGCAATATGTTGTTACATTTTATTGCTGTTGTTTTTGCCACACATTCTATTACCGGTTTCAATGCCATTTGTTTACTTAATTTTAATGACTAACGTACTCGGGAAGGAAACGGTAGGAAAAATATCCTAAATATCCCGTTTAAACGGAGTGCTTACCCCTGAAGCAGAGGACATCTCGATATTGCTATTTGTTGTCTTAGACCCGCCCCTCTGAGAAGATTCGTAAATGCAATAAAAAATCTGTCTTCTAAGCAACATTCCTAATAAATTTTTCAATATGAACAATTTACACACATTAGCACATTTTATTTCTATTGGAACAGTAACCGCGAACAATTTTTTCGACAATAGCGCCATCTAGCGTGTCAAGTAATATTAGTTTTATTCGTGGAAAAGATTTTGTTTTATTCTTTTTCTTTCCACGGTACTTTTACGGACGAACCAAGATACTTGGAGTTACTTTGCGGTTGCATGAAACATGTTGCATACACACAAACGCTACAAAAACACAAACGTACTCACTTGCAGAAAAAGCTTTAAGGATCAGGAGTAATGCAGCTGTGGCAATCATATTTTGCATGTTGACACTCATAAGTGTACCGTAAAGTATTCGTATGTGGCATGCCGCATGCGTACATTTTGTGCGGTTGCAATCACGAATAACAAGCACTGCAAAGCAACACCAATGTAATTGAATAATGTAGCTTTAACAACAATATCTAACCGGATCGTTTACTATGCAAAAACGAGATAAACACGAATCACTTTAAATATGTATTACCCTAGTAATGGAGACTTTGTTTGATTTACAACTTAATTTTCTCCAATTTATTTTATTAATAACTTTTAGAATGAATTTTCATTAAAAAGTCAATGGAACAGCAAACGTTTACTTAGTTAGCAGCACTTAATATTCTCCTTAAGGTATTGAGCAAACTATAAAATCAAACAAAATTTCCTTACGGCGACTGCCACTGGCTCGGTCACATTCTTAGTAATCATGTCTCCACAAAGTTACAATATGGGAGAGATAACTAATAACATCTCAGAGTATGGGAAGGGGTTTATGACCCCACATACTCTATTGGCTCTACATAAGTGTCATCCGAAAATAGTCGCATTAAATCCCCGTAACTGCACATACAAGTGCAGTAAAATAAAACCTTATTAATGAACTCAACAATGCAACTGTGAGAATGTAAGAAAAGGAGGAGGAGGAGGAATTAAACACATCGTTTTCATTCGCCAGTAGCGCACCAATGGTTCTCTGATCGACAGTTCGAAATTTACATATTCACCGACGGATCAAATAGTAAAAAGGATAGGAGCAGCCTTTTCCTCTAGTAATCCATATTCAGAAGGTGCCTTCAAACTAAGCGGCAAACAACAGAGCACCTCACAAAAAAGGAATCGCTCTATCATAGAAATACAAGAAACTCTGCCCAAAAAACCTAGGCGGTGTGAAGGTGAACAGAGCAGCACAACAACGGCAAGGCATTTCTGCGATGTAGCCAGGGATAGCCTGTAAGTGGACATCATAGATGGAATTCCTTCCGCCTTCTCCGTAGAGCTGCCAAAATCAGCAACGCCTTTGAAGGCCTCCAATTGAGGCTTATACCCGCCAGGGGCATTCCGAAGAGACCTCGTGCTCGCATTTGCCTACCCCCTCTAGAGCAACCAGGCAAAAAACTCCTAAGGTGCATCAAATTGCAAAAGAAATTTATACCTGGTATAGATGAGTGGCAGCTGATCAAGGAGGAAAAATATCAACGATCAACGAACGGAAAGAGAAAGATAATGTTTTTAAACTTCAATCTGATCTGAAGATTTCAGCAGATGATTAGAACTGAAGTTGAAGTAAAGATGATGTATTAGAAGTTTCTAGTCGCCACTGCAGACCTAAACTTCATTTTCACCGAAAAAAGTGAGCTTGACCCCACCCCCAAATAGGCTTAAGATTTACATGTCGGTATTAACTATTATAGCTAATTGAATCAAATTGGCTCAGAAAAATGTGAAAATGAGCGAAATCTTATGAAAAATACGCCCGCTCCCTATATAACAGTTATATTGAAAACTTTTGAAAGTGCGATAATTCAGTAAATAAAAACTTTAGTTTACATTAAATTTAGGACTTGAGATCCCACGAAAGAGTTGCATAGAAATTGGACTTTTACATGAAATTTCATATTTCTGGCACGATTTTATCCTAAGGTTTCCTAAATGTGGACCTTGTACGTTTTCAAATTATCGTTTTACAATAGTACTTTTGATTAATGAGAAGTGGCCGTTATATCTACGACCCTCAAGTATGGCGCGGCCTTTCTCTTAGTACAAAATCCACACGACTGCATTCATGATAAGCAAAATAAGACGAAGGATATTTTGTGGATAAAGGAAAATAAGTCACGACTCCATGCCATATACATGCACATACCATATTTTCACAGAATTCAATTAATATAATATAGTTTTTTGATACTTGACACATGTAATGAACTGCGAAAACTAATGACGGCAATTAATTCTTTGTAAGTAAAAGAAAACATCAAATCATGCTAACGTTTTAGAAGTACCGTGAGCAAATAAATTAAGGTAAATACTCATTGTTGATCAATAGGTGTAATCTCACAAAGCTAAAAACTAAGGAGCAGCTGTTAAGCTTAGCACTACTTTTTTAAGTATTAATAATTAATTTTTTAATAATTAATAGCCTGGAAATATTTCCTACTTTTTATTCGAGATATCCATTATAAAATCGATCTATAGCAGTGGTGGATTTTCGGGTTTGAAATTAACAAGACCCAAGAATAATTTACTTCTTACTCTGCAAGATAATAATTGTATTATTATTTTTCGTTTAATAAATAAATAAATAAGATTTATTTAAGTAATAGAATGGAATACAGTAGCCTTAATTGAAACAGTTGAATCTACGGACATTAAAGATTTATTTGATCATACAGATATATCTAACTACTCCAATGATCTTTCTTAAATTAATCTATCCTAATCTTTTAACATATCTAAATATTATTTAGAGTATGTCAGTTATAGGGTGTTGAAAATAGGTTTGCCCTCGCGACGAAGGTCGTGTGGATCCCACTTTTAGCATTGAGATGTCGCTGAATTTCTAGATGTGGGATGCAAAAGAATCGACAACTCTCTTTGAGGCTATCTCTTGAGGTGACTAATAATAGTTTCAGTCAATTTTTTCGGTTTCCCAAAGCTTTAGCATCCCAGATATTTCACTCTCAATATACCGAAAGTTGGACAGTCGGAAATACTATGCAGATTTTTCCACATCGACTTAATCCACGCAACTATAGCAATTGGTTCCGTTCAAGAACGGTACGGTAACCCGTCATTCATTAAGAAATAGAACAGCTCTTAGAATATAGAGCAAGGAACTTTTAAAAAACTTTGTTCAGAATATTACGCGGTATGAATATAAGCTCGACCAGGCTAAATTTTTGAGATCATTAAATGCCAAATCCCAGAGTAAAGTATCTTAACGAGTTTTAAGTATTCCAGAGGGCAGTCGACCCTTTTTAAATGACCTTTCCCATAATTGATTGCAAGGGTAATTAACTTCACTAATAGACACACCTAGACAGCAGCGACATAAAGGGACAAAATGTCGAATCATGTACTTGTTTTATTAATTGCCGCCAAACAAATGAATTAACTGTATAAATAAACGATTTAAAAACCTTATCAAGCATTTATATGTTTTTGGTTTCTAAAGTTTTAACAAAAGTAACAATGCGCTGTTATAGTTGAAAGCACCATCGCTTCAGGATGTCGTATCGACTGATAGGAGAAATTTGTTTTATTAGCTCGTGTTTTTTAGGTGTGACGAATGCAGAATTTCAAAATAGTTTTGAACACTTTCCGGTTTTACAATCTGATATCGCGAATTTCTCGAACGGCATCAAGGTACTCATTGAGCGCATACGAACGGAGAACATATTCATTGGTTACTTTCTACAAAGAAAACATCCAGCCGATTGTGTGGACAAAGATTTGCCAGTCCTCTTTGCACTACCCCTTCTACAGCTAAACGAGAGCAACAATGTGTATGTTCGAAGTACTGGCAATAGCGACTTAATGGCAATATTATGCATCAGACAACTCATCGACAAGGATTTTCTGCTGAAATTCGCTAAAAATTTGCAACACATACGTACCAGGCGCATATTGGTTATACACAATACCAAACTAGAGGCGAGTACTCAATCGGAAATCGAGAGGTTTTTAAATTACTGTATGCAATTAAAATTTCTAAATGTCATACTCGTACATAGCGATTTCACTGAGACAAACATCTTTCATTCGCTAAATCAATTCCCGCATTTCAAGTTAGAAACTCGTGATCTTCGCACTAAATCGCCAATTTATCCCAATCGCTTGGCAAATGTTGCCAAGAAGAAGTTAAGTGTATTGGCCGATCAAATAGAGCCGATAACGATGTTATACGAAATCGGCGATTCCCTCATCTTAGAAGGCTACATCGGATATTTCATGAAAGCTTTCGCATTGAAATATAATTTTCGTCTGTGGCTACCTACAATGTATGAAGGGACTATTGTGCGAATTATTTCTATGGAAGAGATACGTCAGGCAGCACACAACGGTTCAATCGATGTGGGCGCGAGCTTATCAACACCGCAAAAGGAATCAAACGTACATGAGTACATCTATCCGATTGAGTTTTTTCAATGGTTAACAATGCTGCCGATGGAACCACAACTGGAAATATATTATTTTTTCAGCTCCATCTTTTGTCCAGCATCTTTAACTTGTATATTTTTATTCTCTTATTGGGTATGCGTTCTTTATCGTTTGCAGTTGAATTTGCGACGTAAAACTTTATATTGGAATCGTGCTTCGTTAGTGTTATTTTTAATACCATGGAATCTGGACTTACTGCGTGGACTACTAAATCAATCTACGGCCATACGCTTGAATTCCGCTACTCGACGCATAATTTTCATGCTAGTTTTTGCGCAAGGTGGTGCTTTGAATATTCTTTTCTCTATAACAATGGCGAACTGGTTAACTATGCCGCCACACAAAACGCCAATTGAAAGTTTTGACGATGTTGCTGAGCGCAATCTACAAATACAAGTTCCAGAGCCTGATATCGCTGAGATTAAATTCTATTGTGGTGAAATCTTTTGGAATCAACATAAACGACTGTTCCATATAGTGAAATCAGTTGATGAGTTCCAGGAAAATATACGCAAGATGGACAAACGTTACGGTTATTTGATAAACACTTTGAATTGGCCGATAATCGAGCAACGTCAAAAATATTTTAAGCATCCCTTATTTCGTCTATCGGAAAGTCTTTATTACACCAAGGGTTCCTTACTCAGCCTGCCCATAAGTGAAAACTCCATGTACAAGGATCTGTTAAGTCTTTTCAGCTTGCGTTCACGTGAAGCGGGTTTGTTGGATTATTGGTATAAAAGAACTTTCTACACGATGGTCTCCATTGGACGTTTCAATCTTACAGATCTCAGTAAGAATTATAAACATGAAGTGCTGACTTTGAAGGAGTTCGAATGGGTTTGGATCACCTATAGTATTGGAATAGGCGTGAGCATTTTGGCTTTTACTTTCGAATGGATTTGCTACAAGCATGCGTGTGTACATTTTAGAACACTCCTAATGTGAAACCAACATATATTTCTGAAATAATACACGTTTTATTCTTAATTCTAATGCTAAAATAAATATTTGACAATACTCTCAGTTTTTGAGTACAATTTCATTTTACTATGTGGGCAAAGTTGAAATTTCGTATCAAAATCAGTGCCGAGATCAAAAGATAAAAGGAAACGAAGGATAGCAGAAAATAGTTGACATAGTTACTGTGACGCTGTGGCTATATTTCTTTTAATTTACACCTTCGACGTGTAGATATTTAAGGACCCATTTTCCATTTCTAGGTTCTGACTTTGCTGCATCTATTCCAAATCATTAAAAGGAGTTGGTATTCAAGGAGCTGTTTTAAGCTGAATGGCAGTGAACGCACAACGCCAGAAGAAGGCGAACCCGATTCTCCAATCGATGACGATGGAGCAGACGTTCCACTGCCCGACCATGAAGAAGTTCGAATAGCAATTACCCGCCTGATGAATAACAAAGCGGCGAGGACCGATGGATTGCTGGCATGCATGCCCGACGAAAGCATGCCCAACGATTGGAATTTAAGCCCAATCCACAAAAATGGAGACCCCACAATCTGCGCCAACTACCGTGTGATAAGCCTCCTCTAAATCGCATACAGGGTGGCTGATGAATTTTGCTTCATTAAGAAACTCAAATAATTTTTTTTTTTCAGTGTATGGAATTCATTTTTCTTTTATTCATGTTAAAGCTCATTCAATTTTATTAAATATATCTTAATTAGTTTTAAAAGTAATGGAATTTAAATGCCCTCCCTGCTCGTTGATGCATGTGCGGCATCTTACCAAAAAGTTGTTCATTACTGCTTGGAGAGTTGAGACAGGAATAGCCTCAATTGTTTCTCGAATGGATTGCCTTAGTTCATTCAAATTTGTTGGTGTTGCTTTGTAGACGTCCTGTTTGCAATAATCCCACAAGAAAAAGTCAGGTGCAGTAGGGTCAGGCGACCTGGGTGGCCAACGGAAAGTGGAGTTTCTGGATATCAGCTTATTGGAAAATTTTCCTCCCAATTCTGTCATAACAGGTTGGGCTATGTGAGAAGCTGCACCATCTTGCTCAAACCACACAGAGTTGAAAGAAATTCTCATTCGGCGTACTTCTGGATAGAAAAACTCTTTCTACATGCTCAAGTAACGGTATCCAGTAACCGTAACGGTGTGACCGTTTTCTTCGAAGAAGTAGGGCCCGACAATGCAGCGTGATGAAAATGCACACCACACTGTGACGCGAAGTGGATGCAATTCCGTCTCATGGACTATCTGTGGGTTGGAAGCACTCCATATTCGACAATTTTGTTTGTTTATGTTGCCGTTTAAATCAAAATGGGCCTCGTCAGACATGAAAAGACAGTTCAACATGTTTCCATCCTCTTCCACCATTTGAAGCATCTTCTGGCAAAATTCCAAGCGCATCGGCAAGTCCGCAGCGTTTAGTTTATTGGGCACTTGAATTTTATATGGGAATAAGTCCAAATCTTTGTGCATAATTGACTGTAATGACTATGTGCTTACGCCCATTTGAGCAGATAAGCTTCTTGTCGAAACACGTGGATTGTTTTGTATGGCAGCAGCTACAGCAGCGCTTGTTTCCTTCTTTCGAACTGAAGGGTTTCGATGGTAAGGTCTTCTTTTGACTGTCCCATGTCCGGCAAAATTGTTTACAAGTCTCATTCTGGTCCATCTGCTCGAAGGAAGCCAAACGTGCGCCTATACTCTCTTTGAACTGAAACTACGGACTCCAGTGCGTGATAGCAGCGGACAATCCAAATTCTTATTTTAGTGTCCCAGTTATCCATTTTTGTTAAATGTAAAAGTCAATCTGCAAAATAAAAATAAAATTAACCAGATTCATTAATTAGAAAAAAAGTTATTTAATTTTTTTTTGGTAGCGCTTTCATCAGCCACACTGATAAGGTTCAATCAGTTTGTTGACGGTGGGCTTTAATCTTTCACACAATACGCTCCATAGAACCTTATACCCTTCAGACCTGGAAAATCAACAACCGACCAGATATTCACCATGAGCCAAAGTTGCCTTTATGCCCCGATGTCTGAATTTGTTATCCCGCAAACTAATACGGCTGTGTAAACCGACGTTGAGCAACACTAAAAGCTCCGTCAGAATCGGGAAGGACCGCTCCGAGTCTTTCGATACAAGACTAGCTTTCAGACAAGACGACTCTCTATCGTGCGACTTCTTCAACCTGCTTCTGGAGAAAATAATTCGAGCTGCAGAACTAAATAGAGATGGTACCATCATCTATAAGAGTGTACAGCTACTGTCGTATGCCGATGATATTGATATCATTGGCCTCAACACCTGCGCCGTTAGTTCTGCTTTCTCCAGACTGGAAGCAAAACAAATGGGCCTGGCAGTGAACGAGCTCAAGACGAAATAACGAAATATCTCCTGTCATCAAACAAACAGTCGTCGCATTCGCGACTTGGCTCTCGCGTCACTGTTGACAGTCCTAACTATGAAGTCGTAGGTAATTTCGTTTATCTTGGAACCTGGAAATCCAACGCAGGATAACTCTTGCCAACAGGTGCTACTTCAGACTGAGTAGGCAATTGCGAAACAAACTCCTCTCTCGACGAACAAAAACCAAACCAAAGTCCCTCATAATTTCCGTTCTGCTATATGGTGCAGAGGCTTGGACGATGACAACAACTGATGAGTCGACGTTGCGAGTTTTCGAGAGAAAAGTTCTGCGAAATATTTATGGTCCGTTGCGCGTTGGCCACGACGAATATCGGATTCGATGGAACGATGAGCTGTATGAGACGTCATATATCATTGACATAGTACAGCGAATTAAAAGACAGCGGCTACTCTGGCTAGTCATGTTGTCCGAATGGACGAAAACACTCCAGTGCTGACGCTGTACCCGTCGGGGGAAGCAGAGGAAGAGGAAGACCTCCACTCCGTTGGAAGGACCAAGTGGAGAAGGACCTGGCTACGCTTGGAATATCCAATTGGCGCCACGTAGTGATACGAAGAAACGACGGGCGCGCTGTTGTTAACACGGCTATAATCGCGTAAACGTTGTCTACGCCAATTAAGAAGAAGTAGAAGTACCTCTATTTCAGATATAATATTTATGGGAAAAGACATCTCCGAGCCATATGTCAATCACCCAAAAATAGGTTCGAGTAGATAGGATAGAGAATTGTTGAGAATTGAGAAAAATTCGATAGCGGTGCTTCAACACACTTCTATGATCAGATGAGCCGAAATCAACAAAAGTTATTCCCGTACGAAGCACTTCCAAGAAAATGGCTACCTATTTCTTTCAAAAGGCTGGACTTGTCGCAACCATACCACGGGAACAGTGAATTCTGAGTGCATCAAAAACATTCAGCCGCCGAAGATGGGTCACACTTCAGCACAGCGATGAGAACTTTCACATATCGACTGAAACCACTACATTCTTGAGCACTTAATGACTGATTTTTATTACCGTACGTAAAAAATAAATTACGAGATCAAGGATTTTCGACATCGGAAAAGGCGGTTGGTACGTTCAGAAAGCATATATTACAGATACCTCGATCAGAGTGGAAAAATGGTTCGAAATCTTTTAATGAATAATATTTTTAAAAGCAGTAGATTATCTATGATTAGTATTTGTTTTTGTTCATTAATCACCAATTATAGTGTTATAGTCCCGAGGTAGCCTAACAACATTTGCCTGGATGAATCCTTTTATAAGTTGCAAAACTTGTCCATATATAGAAAAGAAAGTTGTTGTTAGTTACATTTTATACCATTTATAACTCAAGAAGAGCTGAACCGATTTTTCTGAAAAAATTACAATTTCAAAATTCATGTTTGTAGGAATAATTTGAATATATCCGTACAATTCAGATTCTTCCTCAAAAATAAAACAATTGCTAAGTATTTGGAATAGTAGAAAAGAAGTGCAACCAAATGTGCAGTGAATAATCTACTGGCTCAGTAATCAGTCATTGAGTATGTATTATACCACGTGCATCACAAAAATACTGATGTCATGTCCTTTCCAGACACATTTTTCGCCTTTCCACGCCTGAGAACTGGTTCATCATGTGTAGTCCAATAGAATAACTGTCGATTGGACTACAGTGGTAAATGATAGAGCTATGTTTTTATCACCGACAAAAAAATTCGGCTTTATTCCGATGAGAGAGCACTCAAATACTTCTTAGAATCAGTTAATCGTTGTTTTTGTTGGATTATGAACTTGCGAGTCACACAATTTGTTTAGAGTTTTCGCCTCTTTAGAGCATAATTTTCCTCTGCTGATTTCGCCAGTTTCCCACTTAGCAAATATCTTTTTAACGTTGGATTTCCCTGAGCCCAAATTCAACAGTATTTTCCCCCAAAAAGTAATCCTTTATTAACACACGCAATGCTTTATGATCCATTTTTTTGTAAACTAACACAAGTTGCTTCACAGAAATGCTATATCTCATTAACTAATAGTTATAATATAACTAATAGAAATCATATAGGTTGTGGTAGTAGTATTATTTATGTATGTATCAGCCACAGTGAAGCGTGGACGGGTCCTCTAGTTGCTCTATAAAAAAAATAACATTATATTGCAGATTTTACGGTTACCCTCAAGTTCTTTCGTAATATATTTAGAGACACCTACATATAACACCTGCCACCTGCCCCTGTAAATATCAAGATAAATTTGTAAGTGACAACTGATTCTTTGTGTCAAAGACGTTCGATTTTGACAAATGTTGTACAAACAAATTTGCAACCTTGTGGTTTTCAACAACAACAATAAATCCCACTTTATTTTACAGTCTTCAGAGGGGGCATGACTGGTCAACACAATATAGGAATAAGTAGCACAAAACGAATATGCGTCTTTTTAGACACACTCATATAAAAATAAGTAATGAATTGAGAATTTGTTTAGTATTTGTGACATTGTTGCAAGAACACACGGCACTGCCACAACTGAAGCACGCACGCTGCAGCATTGCAACAAATATTTCCTATGTCCGCATTGAAATCTGTCAACGGCTTCCAGTAGCCACCGTCAGTGTGAAGGCGAATGTGTACGTGCGGATCGGCGATCGACAGTCGGCAGTCGATAACCCCCGCTGTGGCGTGCCGAACTCGGAACCTGCAAAAGCAGGTTACCTACCAATTGGCCGTAGCAACAGTGGCGGTGGTGGTGGTGGTGATTTATGACACTTGTCCAAATTGGCATTGCCAATGTTGTTGTCATTGTTGTATGCCCCTGCTGTTTACTTTCCACCGATGGGTCGATCTGTTGTCCCGTTGGGTATATTTGCAAATTAACAAATCTTTGTGTGAAAAACCAATGACAAAAGATGGAACTGTTCACAGCACACATACATACCTTCAAATAATACACATGCATACATCACATGCATGTGCATGTGTGGTAGCTGCTACCGTCGATTTATGGCTGCCACAAACGGAACGAAGTTCAAATATTCTCAAAGAGCTGAAGCGGACACCCGCAGCGCGAGAAGTGTCACATTTGTACGGGCGGCTGTTCTCGCTTTGATGCCAATATCAAAATTGGCAACAACAAAAAATAAGATTTGAGAGATTACAGCAAATCTACATAATGACGTATATTCCCATTTTTGTGCTGTACAGCCTCGCTACGCTTATCTGCGAAATAGTTTCTTATCGAAAATATATGGCACTGCAAAAATAAATATCTGTCTCTTATACACATCTAGATGTGTATAAGAGACAGAGTTTCTTATCGAAAATATATGGCACTGCAAAAATAAATATGGAAAATATCAAAGCTTTCATTGGTTGATTGTCTTATATAGCATATGTTTACTACCCTTCTACCATGGAAGAAAATCGCATGATCCCCCGACAGTCGATTCTATGTCATAAATTTATGTCTGACGAAAAATAGTCATCTCATCATTTTTCCTAAATACATAGTTTCGACTGATAAGTACAACAACTCCAAAATCATTTCAACGAAATCCCAATTGGGCAAAAATTGTTAAGTTTCTATCTTTCTAAATCATGTGTTTGGAGACCAGCTCTATAATATTTTTAAACATAAAGTTTACGGCAGAGATGACTTAGGTATGACCAAAACTGTATACCCCTCGAAAAATTTAAAATCTATAAATCTCACGAGTTCAATCCAATTTTGCGGCATAGCCAACCATATCTTGGCAATAATCCGCCGGAAATTGGTCACTCGGAACTGGATACACAATTCTATAAAATGTAGATTAATTGAGTCATAGCACTTAAATTGCGTAATGACTATTCCTGTTTCGAACACTAAAAGTCGTTCCTATATAATGTGAAGGAATATCCTTTCGCACTTCATATTGATATTGACTTTGGGTATTTACCAATAATACTTCCGAGTTGTAATTTTAAATTGGAAGAATACCTGGATAGTCTGCATTGTATTTTCAGGATTTTTCATACCACAAATACTGAATGTTTGCCCCACAGAAAATAAGTTGAACTAAATCGGACCAGAGTTGTTAAAAAACTATAAATTTTCCAGTGTTGCCAATCAAACGACCTTTTTTTTATCAATCTGCTCAAAAGACATGCCCAAATTCCATACACATTCAGAAGTCTTGACTTTCGTGCAGGGTTAATTCGAATATGCACATGTGTAGTTGCAAAGTATGACTACTCCATCTACTCTAAATCTTGCTCCACGTTTATTGCATAAATAAACTTGATTACGGAATAAGCACAATTGCCGCCACCCACTCGACTGCGTTCAACAAAGTTCAAGCAGCTGGGTGTGGATTCCATGCCACAAGTTGGCAGTATCTTGCAACACTCAACCGATAGTAGCAGATTTCACGACTTTCCTGTGTTTTTCTTATGGAGAACACAGTTAAGTTAATATACCAGTGCAGTTAGAAGGGTAATGATAAGTAAGACGCGTAGAAATGTAGTTGGTGCAACTGCTAATGTAGTTCAAAAGGTGGGCGTTGCTCTGTATCGGCCTCTCAGCGTTGTTGTATGGTTTTACTCAAAGATTTATATACATATACCAAACATATGTATATATATGCATATTTATTTATTTTTTATGAGTATATTTGTGTCACCATGATCCTTGCAACAATTTGAAACACTTAGTCATTTGGAAATAAATAAATTTAATACCAAAAATATATTTATCTCATCACTGTTCAATTTCAATAATTTATCAAAAAAAATTTCCGAAGGGGAGTTATTAAACTTTATTAAACTATCCCTAATAGTTGCTAAGATTGACGCCTGCCAGATTAGAAATGTACTTATGGTACATTGATACACCTTACCTCAAATCTGAAAATTTTCAATAGCGCAATTGCGTAACATTTATATTATGTAACGAGATCGGACCGAACTCTATGAAAATAAATGGTTCTAATCAGAAATTCATTCTGCTTTCCTCAGTCCTACTGGGAAAATCCCAAGGCCTAATATTATCTCTGCCAAACCGTATCTTTTAATGTGTGATATCGACTTCCTGCAAAGATTCTCCGTGCTCCATTGTTTTCAAAACAAACAACTGATTAGGGTTTTTTTAGTTTCCCACGGCTAATTCTCTACATGAATATACAAGTAGTTCTAACAAGTCACGTTGGCCGAATTCAATTCAAGAAACGATGTAATGAAATTAGAAATGACAACTTTCGGTGCTTTATTGACGAAATCAAATCGGCAATACCAAAATATATGGTGCACAATTATAATCTTCAATTGAAAAAATCTCTTCCGAAGAGATTTTCTCATAAAAATCATATTCAAATGCTCCCACAACACGTTGCACACATAAATACTACTTACTCCATATGGAACTTTGTGAACCAAAAAAATAGACTTACCTCGCAATAATTTAGAAACCAATTTAGCTCCAAAACTTACACCATCATTCACGGATAGGGATTAACTTTTAAAATTTTGCCACTTTATGCTACCCTCGATGGAATAATATATGGAGGCCCATAAAAAAGCATAGGTTGGAACTATGTACTACACTACAATATTTCTCGGAGCCAAAAACACAGAATTCACTGCATAAGAAACGACATGGAAATAACACTTCGTATAATAAATAGGCTTAGATCATTTCCTAGCCCACATACATATAGACAACATTTGGCTTTATACAGAACAAAAGGATTTTTAAGATGGATACGATTTTGAAAGCGGTACAACTTTTTATTATAAAAAAGAAATTTATGTAAATCTATGAGACCTTTGTAAATCCTAGCTTTAGCCGGACGATATTACTAAATGTACTGTAGATAAATCTAGACTTTGTACTTAAACCAAGAAATTTGAAGAAATTGAAATTTTTCCTGTGTCACTCCCAAAATAAGTATTCTTTTGAATACATATATTGTTAGTAATACTCATTAGTATACCAATATTATCTTTTTTTATAATACATACATTTAGCCACATTGAATTAAAGCTTAATACCGTTAAACGTCTCCAAAAAAATGATGCCAATGCAACTCAAACAAAAACGTCAATAGACTAAAACCCATGCCAACCCCATATGCCAACCAAACCCATTCGAACTCTTTTAGTGTGAGTACCTCATGCTTTTTCACAATGCTAAGATCCTTCAGAGTGAAACGTCCTAATCGGACCATAAGAAAAAAAGTGATATCATACCAATGGCTTAGTAAACCGGATTCACGTGAACGCAAATAGAAATCACTCAAAAGATCTTTGTAAATGCAATTCTCGCTAATGGGCAGGCTGAGTAGTGAGCCCTTTGTGTAATAAAGACTTTTCGACAGGCGAAATAATGGATGTGTGAAATACCGTTGGCGATGCTCAATAATTGGCCAAGCTAGGGACTCCATTACATAACCATAACGTGTATCCATTTTACGCATGTTCGCCTGATATTCATCGATCGTTTTGACGATGTGAAAAGCGTCACTATTTTCTTTCCAAAAATCCTCGCCACGATAAAATTTAACATCCGATATCGCCGGTTCGGCAAGTTGTATTTTCACATTACGTTTCGCGGCTTCACGAAAACTTTCAATCGGCTCTTCCTGTGGTGGCACCGTTAGCCATTTAACCAGATTTGTCGAGAAGAAATTGCCCAACGTGCCACCAAGTAAAAAAATTAATATAAATAAAATGCGTCGACTTAAACATTTAGCGCGTATAGCGGTAGATTGACAGAGCAGACCACGCAACAAGTTCAGTTCCCAGGGAATTATAAGCAGTAATATTGCGGTGCGATTCCAATGTATGCCTCTGCACACCAGTTCCATTTGCACGGCATTAACAAAGCACAACAACCAAATGACGAAGAAAAGTCCTGCTAAAACAGCGGGACGGAAGAATAATATGAAGAACTGATACGTTTCTAATGGCGGCTCTACCGGCATCATGGTAAGCCATTGAAAGAATTCAATCGGATAAACGTAACCATGCACATTCATTTCCTTTTGTGGTGTCAACAAACTGGCGCCCACATCGATAGAACCATTCCGTGCCGCTTGCCGGATCTCTTCGGTGTAAACAGCATGTTCGGTAGTAGAATTGTAGTTATCAGGCAACCATAGCTGGAAATTATATCTCTCGGCAAACTGTGCTATGAAATGGCCAATATAACCGGCTATATAAAGTGTACCACTTTTGCTCACGTGAAACATTGTATTCGGCTCAACTTGATCCGCCAAGATGTTCAACTTTGTCTCCGCAACGTCGGCCAGTCGATTCGGGTAGATGCGTGTGCTGTTGCGCATATCACGTGTTTCCAATGCGAATTCGGGAAACTGATTGTACGAATGATAGATGTGTGTATTGGCGAAGTCCCGATGTACAAGTATTATATTAACAAATTTCACTTGTTGACAGTATTGGAAAAATGTTTCGATTTCCGATAAAGCGTTAGTGGTGAAATTCCTATTGTATATAGCCAAAATGCGTCTTTTGCGTAAGTGTTGTAAATCTTCAGCGAATTTCAACAAGTAGTCCTTATCGGTGAGATGCTGCATGCAAATTATCGGCAATATCATGTTATTACCAGTACCTCGCACATAGCCCGAGTAGCTCTGGTTCCATTGTAGGGAGGGCAGTTCAAAATTCAACGGTAACTCTTGATCCACACAATGTAGTGGTTGATTTCGAAATAGGAAATAACCATAAAACCGTTCCTCCATTTGCAGTATTTGTAGTAAATCTCTGAAGCCATGTGTGAAATCGGCTGAGTTCGACTTGGTAACTTGAAAATTATCAAAATTAATCTGTATCCTAGCCGCGCATACACCGAAACTCCAACAAATGCACACAACACTATTGAAAAACTGACACCACATAACTCTGAAAATACGAGAATAGCTCATTGTTACATTGCGCTGTTGCTTTTATATTTCGAAACTGCATTTCATTGTTTGCTTTGTTTATATAAAATATTGACTTTGGCAACACGCCTGCGTCATGACGTGATGACTTGTAATTTTCATATAACTAATAACCAGACATCTCTGTTTACATCTACAAATATAATAGAGGCCGTCGGGGTTTATTCCCTTAGCGCCCATATTATGAAAGTAAGTATGGAAAGTCAACTTGGGATAATATCGACCTTTACATAGCTCCATATACATATATTAGTTGTAAACTTGACTTAATCCGACGTTTTTTTGCCGTAATGAACATTTCATCGAATGGCCAAAGACTGAACCACGCTAACCAACTCGTCTGAATTCTTCTTTATGATATGATAGTAGTTTACATTCTATCGTGAATTTAACTACTACTTGTCGATATATTTGAACTATTTCCTGACTAACTGCGCAAATAAATAGTATCCAGCTAATTTAACATGTTTTGAAAAAACATGAACAAATTTTTACTTTTGCTTTGGAGTTTTGCCAGAAGATGCTTCAAATGGTGGAAGAGGATGGAAACATGTTGAACTGTCTTTTCATGTCTGACGAGGCCCATTTCGATTTAAACGGCAACATAAACAAACAAAATTGTCGAATATGGAGTGCTTCCAACCCACAGATGCTCCATGAGACGGAATTGCATCCACTTCGTGTCACAGTGTGGTGTGCATTTTCATCACGCTGCATTGTCGGGCCCTACTTCTTCGAAGAAAACGGTCACACCGTTACGGTTACTGGAGACCGTTACTTGAGCATGTTGAAAGAGTTTTTCTATCCAGAAGTACGCCGAATGAGAATTTCTTTCAACTCTGTGTGGTTTGAGCAAGATGGTGCAGCTTCTCACATAGCCCAACCTGTTATGACAGAATTGCGGCGAAAATTTCCCAATAAGCTGATATCCAGAAACTCCACTTTCCGTTGGCCACCCAGGTCGCCTSACCTTACTGCACCTGACTTTTTCTTGTGGGGTTATTGCAAACAGGAAGTCTACAAAGCAATACCAACAAATTTGAATGAACTAAGGCAATCCATTCGAGAAACAATTGAGGCTATTCCTGTCTCAACTCTCCAAGCAGTAATGAACAACTTTTTGGTAAGATGCCGCACATGCATCAACGAGCAGGGAAAGCATTTAAATTCCATTACTTTTAAAACTAATTAAGCTATATTTAATAAAATTGAATGAGCTTTAATTGAATAAAAGAAAAATGAATTCCATACACTGAAAAAAAAATATTATTTGAGTTTCTTAATGTAGCAAAATTCATCAGCCACCCAAACTACTGCTTAATTTTTCTCTCTTCAATATATCCTTCATAAACTCATTACTCTCTTAAATAGATTTATTGAGTCGCTAAATTCACGAAAGACTTAAGTACGCGTCAGTATCTATTGAAAACTCTGATGTCAAGAAAGATTAGGTTTTCAAAGAAAGTTCAACGAATTGAATGTGGATAAGAGATTGATAGCATGATAGACTCCATTATTACCCATTCATTCGTTAGATGTGACCTTACCACCACTTTCCGTTTCTTAAATTCACGTGGATATGTTTAGTATCTGGAAAAACGATCGAACTAAAACTAGTCAATAATTAAAAATAAGAAATGAAATTAACCCTTCATAACAAATTTTCTCGCATTATAGATGAAATCGAAACTTATGTACATCCTTTTTAAGGAATTTCTATCTCCTCTTTTTAAATCAGCGAAGAAGGGAGAGATAAAGACCCATTTAGTTCTATAATAAGAGAGTGGATAAACAGCCCGTCTAGAATTTAAGTATTTTCACAAATTTATTGCCTCTTTTCAGTTATATGGAGAACAAATTTCGGGACCTCGCTTTACATTTGCAGCTGCTTTAAAAAAGAATCCTCTGTGAAATGTGAGATTCTTGCTTCTACCATTATCAACCAAAGGATTCATCGAAGGTAAATGAGCACAAAGTCGTTCAGATGCACCCTAAGAGAAAATACCTTACAAACTAGACGACTGACACTTACATTTTCGAAGGAAGAAAAACATGCGACAGCGATAAAGGCATTAATCAACAAGTAAGGAAGGGCTAAGTTCGGGTGTCACCGAACATTTTATACTCTCACATGATAAAGTGATAATCGAGATTTCAGGCGTGGTTGTGAACCGATTTCACCCATATTTGGTACATGTCATCAGCATGTTAAGAAAATATTACAGACCGAATTTCATTGAAATCGGTTGAGTACTTCCTGAGATATGGTTTTTGGTCCATAAGTGGGCGACGCCACGCCCATTTTCAATTTTTAAAAAAAGTCTGGATGCAGCTTCCTTCTGGCATTTCTTCTGTAAAATTTAGTGTTTGGCGTTTTTTGTTAGTCGGTTAACGCACTTTTAGTAATTTTCA
>NW_017537312.1:745037-777512 GCF_001853355.1 Bactrocera latifrons
TGTGCCAAATTTCATTTTAATATCTTTATTTACGGCTTAGTTATGACATTTTATAGGTTTTCGGTTTCCGCCATTTTGTGGGCGTGGCAGTGAGCCGATTTTGCCCATCTTCGAACTTAACCTTCTTATGGAGCCAAGAAATACGTGTACCAAGTTTCATCATGATATCTCAATTTTGACTCGAGTTAGATTTCAACTCTACTCGTTACCCTGATCACTTTGATATATATAACCCTATATCTGACTCTTTTAGTTTTAGGACTGAACAAAACTATAATACTCTCTTTAGCAACTTTGTTGCGGGAGTATAAAAAGAAAAAGTAGCAGTTGCAACTGTTTTCGTACCATATGCAGCAAAATCTAGCAGTGTCATTCCAACTATTTTTCTAACACCACTGTGTACGCTATAATCATCTATCACTTGATTATATCGGCCTACATCTAAATCCTCATCAAGTTCACCTCTCAAGCTCTCTGCTCTGCTCAGCAGTCAGCGTTTGTAAACAGATGCTTGTGGTGGTTATGAACTGAAGCGCGCCTGTCACTGTCACCAAGTGCAATGCTTCAACTCTTCAGTCAGCACCACAGAATACTCGCCGCGCAGCCGGAGTTGCCGGGCATTGTTGTAATTTTTGCAGCAGCTCTTTTTTGCTTTGTAAACCGCAATCTTAGCTAGTTTGGCTTGCCTGTAACTGGGTCACTGGTCGTAATTGGAGCTTTGCTGTTAATCACAGAGAGCCACCGGCAGCGACCGCTTGACGGCTGATGAAGATTCTTGTTCTTCTGATGTTGTACTTTGTATGTGTTTAGGTTTTTTTTGTATCTCCAAGCGCCCGGCTTAGAGATGATCCGGCTACTGAACTTACTTACCCCCAGTTTAAATATAGCATATTTTGGAATTTTCAATTGTATTTGCTTTCTTTCTTAACTTTTATCTTCTGTCATCTGAGTGTAACCGACTCTTATTCTTTACCGCTTTTCACTACTTACCGTAATTATACTTACTCACATTATCATTAGTTGCAAAAATTTAACTCTTAAATTATTCGTAGTAATTGCTTGGTTGTTCTTTTATGTTTTCTTTTTCTGTAAGTTCAACTCTTTTTTACTCGACACATTTTCCCTTTGTTTCTACGACTTTATTTTTTGTTCTTATTTTTTTGTGTGTCATTAATTTTGCTTTCTTTTCAGAGGGCTCACGAAAATTGTGATCTATTGTTGTGACAGAACCGGTTTTTAACTGAATTTTTCACATTGTCATTTATTTGTTTCGTTACGAAATTTGAATAAATTCAATATAGAGCTATGTATATAATTTCAATAACAGTCTTTTACAGATCCTTACTTATTTTATAACCGTTAAAAAACGGTTTCAAAATCAAATCGCTCAAAGCTTCTTCATCTCGTCTTCTTTCACTATAACTTTAAAACCTGCCGCAGTGAAACAGAATCGTGGCTTCTAGAACTCCGTTCAGTTATCGAAATCGAATGTTTATCGCTTTCAAACATGTAAATCGTTATATATAATATAATCTTCCTCTCGCTTATATGTGTATGTATGTATGTATGTATGTGTCAAATATACGAGTGTTACATTAACAAGTTTACAAAACTGAGAATGTTATTCTATATAAATATTGACATTTATGTTTAGTATACTTTTGACTGCTACCGGAAAATGTTTAAAAATACAGGAAATTTATTCTCAAAATAATGAAACTTAATAAGGTAATATTGAGGACAGAAAAGGGTGGAAAACGTGCGAGGTGGACATGGATGCAGAGACACGCATCTGTTCCATTCAAATAGAATTCCATCAAAACCAAATAGTCTAGTGGGAGGTGGTGCCTTTTTAGCAAAATTAGATACCAGAATTGCTTTCCGTCTGCCAGACCACTGCTCTGAAGCAGAATTAGCCAGAGCAACTACCACTTGTAGATATTTAATCTGAGTCTCGGTAGAGACAATGCCTAAATTTCTCAACAAGCCAGCAAACGTGATATTAATGGAATATATAATACACCGCACATGCTACTATTAAACTTCAAAAGCAATGACTAAATAGCAGACATGCCAACGGACTAGAAATACAGTTATCGTCTCGTTAACTGAACAAAAAAGCAAATAAAAATCAAATCTAAAATGTAGAGCCAAAATTGTGTTTCAATAACCTCATTTTGCTACTTTTGAAAATAATTAAAAATAAATCAACAAATGATGAATTTTCTATATATTGTACTAGTACCTCAAAAAGAGGTGTTTGAACCACTGTTCCCATCCATTAGATCCGGCTAACAGCATATGTGCACACATTTTTGTCTAACAGCGTTTCAGGTACGTGCCACAAATGTAATACCCGCAATATCCTGCTGTCTAACTACCGATTTTCATCGCAAAAATTCCTAGAGCTGGCTCAGCAAAACGGTGGCTACCATAAACGAGCGACTATCGAACTGATCAATTCAAATATTTTGTTTGTTCTTGCTTTTGGTCAAGTCGGTAAATGTATTTTTGCAGCAAAAGCTATAGGCGCCGCAGCGCGCAGAACTTCGAAGAGTATTTTACGGTATTATTCTACATATAAACACATGTTAGTCTAAGCCGCTGCTTATGCCACAAAATCAGTAATACTACGTGGAAACAGCAGGAGGCGCTACGGACCAGTAAGTTCATGTGTATGCCAACAAGGGGTATGCGATGAGGGAACTGGTTAGTTACTTACCTAGTTTAGCTAATGTCAGTGCCTTTATACGTATGTTTGTAGGTATATACACGCAATTCATATTTTCATATGGTTGTGTTGGTGTGTTCGGCAACGAAATGAAGGCAGAAACAATTGTCAAAGTGCTTAATTACAATTTGACAAGACACTTTTCATGCGACTCTTATTTCTTTTTCGCTTTTCTTCACTTTTTATTATATTTTTGTGGCACTTTTTTTATATAATTATAAATTTTTTTATTCTACGTCTTTACGTGTTGTGCTTTACACTGTTATTAGTTTACTTTTTGTTTGTTTCTATTTTCGGCTATTATATGTGGTTGTTGTTGCTTAATTTTTTGTCATTTTATGTCAAAGTTATAATATTCTCTGTCAATTAGAATTTTGTGAACTAGAAAATTTTAATGAGTTCGACTTTTTTGGCATTACAGAGCGATAGAAAAACTCGTGTGGGCCTTAATGTAGTCTAAAAATATCGTAGTATTAATAATGTGAGTTAATATATATGAGTCCTTGGTTAAAAGAGGTTATGTTAAAAAGGTTTTAATGCCTTATACAAGACGAGAATAGACTTAGAAAAACGGCAAAAGTCCTCTAAGTAAAACAGAAGTTAAAGTTGGTTTCTATGGCTAACGCTCAGAAAAAGGTTCATACTGGAACTGCTAAGGACAGTATTTGGTGACGTAAAATCCCCGATTTAGTTAGATAACAAAGTAGTTATGTTAAACAAAAAACATGAACATACTTAGATTGCATATGACAGTTCTTTGTAATGTCAAAACATTACTTTAGTTAGATAATAACACTCAATGAAACGTTTTTAAACTACTACATATCAGCTCGAGGCCTTGTTTCTTTTCCTCTTTTCCTCTTTGATCCAACTGGATGTCTGAATGTGTTAAATTCAAGGTAATTTTCACTAAAGAAGGAAATATTTAGATCTTTCCATCTCGTCTTCTTCGAAACAACTTCTTCAACTGGCATCCAATAAAAATTTTAATTTGTACCGCATTATTAATAAGACTTAGAACTTTTTGGTCCAAAAATATTCCCGTTTTCTTCCACAAAATGCAATTCTACCGATTTTAAAACAAAATAACAGTGGGGAAGTATCTCTCTACATCGTCTTTAAAAAACGCTCTTCTCTACAACCAATATAAGCCGAAACAGATTTTCGAATGAAAACCCAAAACTGAGAAGCCTTTATAGCTATACTAGTGTATCTTCCTGAGGATGATTAAGATCGTCCTGAGTCTTTACATTTATCAAAACTATTAATGTTGTTCCAGATCTTTCGAAAGTTGAAAAGTACCACAGTTTTCGAGAGGGTTTACGCTCACGTTTCTTTGGATGACTTCATCGACCTAAATATTAAGCACACTTTAGGTGAAGGCGTTAAAATATTTTGCTATTGTAGCCGAACTCTGTCAAAAAAATTGTCACATGATTGCGCTAATTTCGAACCTTAGCTATAATAAACGGTCTAGCAGGAACGAAATTCTATAAACCAGTTTCGAATCTCGACATTTCAAAAACCCCTAGTAGAAGTTTCCATCAATTTCACCTTTAACTCCCTACAAAATGGGCAAAGCAAAGTAATTCTTAGCGTGCTAGTAATCGTCACAGAGCCTACAGTTACGATGCTGGTCAGTACACCTTTTGACTTGCTTTGAACAGCCGATTTCAATAACATTTCTTGGCTTACTTCAAAATATTGAATAATCAGTAGAGCGTTACACTTACAAACTAGGGTTCGGTTTCGGTGGAGCACCTTATTGCCGAAAATAGTGGATTTTTATAAAGGATAATAATATTTATGAAGCATTCCTTACCTTTTTCTGGTATATTATTATTAGTTTTTTTTCTTGCACAAAGTACGCCTTCACTGTACAAATCACATGCCTTTCTGACATTCTAGTTCACAAATTTTCTACATAAAGTTTTTTATTTTTTTAATCGTTGATTATTAAATACGTTAATAGTTTTTGTAATTCGCTGGTAAAATTTAATTAGGTCAATGCTCAGACAGTTTTTCAATCACCTTTTTCGCAATTACTTTTATGCGGTTGATTGCCAATCAATTGTTCAATCAATCAGCTAATCAATCAGTTATTATTTCTTATTGCATTTTTATACAAATTTGTTTCCATTTTTATTCATATTTGTTCTACTTCTTCACAAGCTGTTATTTCATTCTTTCTATTCACTTATACATATGTGTGTTTCTTTCTTTTCAAATCATGTCCATATATGCGATTTACTTACAAGAAATAATGGTTGTAATGTGAAAGTAATTGTCTCATTTACTATTTGTCATTTTTCTGATGAGTCAATTGTACCATTCTATCACTTCTTGTTCGATGGTGTATAGCTTTGCAATTATGTTGAAATATCTCGTAATGGAAGTATTTCATAAAATGGTTAAAATTGTTTATAATTACTTGAGATTAATTAAGAGAATGTTACTATGAAAAGTTGAGCAGATAGTTTCCACTTTTACAGGCCTCTGAAAAGTCAGCGAAATTTGTAGAATCTTTAATACTTGTTACTAAATATTCAGATATTTCTAAGTTGTTTGTACGAAATCTATAAAATGGTTTGACGCGAAATGTTTATGGTCGAAATAATAATATTATATGTATATTTAAAATCGGAAGATGATGCAGATAACGTCACCCTTAAAGCAAGTTAATAATAAACAAGTTAGTATGGAAATAACAATTATGGAACATAAACTCCGATAAGTGGGTAGTAATACTTGCCTTGAACTTATTGGATGTGAGCTGGAGCTTAGTTTAGGAATGCCTTGCTTCGCTAGCGATGACCTCGAGTTAATTCATGGCAAGAGCAGGGAGTTGTAAAACTGATAAGAACGCAAGAAAAGGCACTTCTGTTTCCCGAATGGAAGTTGTTGGACCTCAGCTGCCTTTTTATAGCTAACTAGTAGATGCCTGTTTTCGCATTTGCTCGGTGAGAAATGACCAACTAAATTCTAGTGAATAATATTCGGTCTAGAAGGGTCGTAGGCTATAGTTGTGTGGGCTTAATCGAGATTTTGGTCACAGTAGAGTTAAAATCTTCACATATTCAAACTGTTTAAGTATTTTTTAAGAAGACCATGGCAAAACTTCCTTTTTCATCAGTTCAACTTATCGCCGACAAATCAGTTAATATGCCGATTGAGTTAGAAGGACATGCTGGCACGCTGGAAGGGGTTGGGTAGGTCCGATTTCAAAACCATCTCACACATAATAGCGTACGTCAATAACATTTGATTTTTCGGATTGCAAGGACAAGGACTAAATGGACGCATGATTTCACAAATTGTGTGCTAAAGTGACCAACCTTTCATGCAGCGGAACTCAGTTCAAAATTCCAAAGAAAATTATTGCATAAAATAAAGGAGTGGAACAAATAAATTATGGGTTATTTTGCTTATTGTTTCAAAAATTATCGAAAACTGTTTGCAATCAATATTTACATGATTGTTTTAAAACAAAAAGGAAGGTGAAGTTATATTATTTAGATGATGTCATTTCCTATTCAGAACAAACATAAACATTTTTAAGGTCCAAAATGCAACTGAAACAAAAGGAAGTGTGAGTAGTGTTACAAAATAACGGTGACACACGTGAAAGGGTTAAATCATTGTCATTGAATGAAAATGCAAGGACAAATCAATGTCGTGTAAGGCACGTGTGGAAGTTACGACAACTGAGAAAGGCCAATTATATAATATTCTAAAGTGTTGAGAAAGGGTAAAGGTATAAGCATACAAAGGATATATACATGCATGCATGCACATATTTATACTCTCGCAACAAAGTTTCTAAAGAGAGTATTATACTTTTGTTCACATAACGGTTGTTTGTAAGTCCTAAAACTAAAAGAGTCAGATATAGGGTTATATATACCAAAGTGATCAGGGTGACGAGTAGAGTTGAAATCCGGATGTCTGTCCGCCCGTCCGCGTCCGTCCGTGCAAGCTGTAACTTGAGTAAAAATTGAGATATCATGATGAAACTTGGTACACGTATTTCCTGGCGCCATAAGAAGGTTAAGTTCCAAGATGGGCAAAACCGGCCCACTGCCACGCCCACAAAATGGCGAAAACCGAAAACCTATAAAGTGTCATAACTAAGCCATAAATAAATATATCAAAGTGAAATTTGGCACAAAGGATCGCATTAGGGAGGGGCATATTTGGACGTAAGTTTTTTGGAAAAGTGGGCGTGGCCCCGCCCCCTACTAAGATTTTTGTGTATCTCGGAAACTACTATAGCTATGTCAACCAAACTCTGCAGAGTTGTTTCATTCAGGCATTTCTATATAAAGTCTATCCAAAAATGGAAGAAATCGGATAATAACCGCGCCCACCTCCCATACAAAGGTTATGTTGAAAWTCACTAAAAGTGCGTTAACCGACTAACAAACAACGTCAGAAACACTAAATTTTACAGGAGAAATGTCAGAAGGAAGCTGCATCCAGGCTTTTTTTAAAAATTGAAAATGGGCGCGGCGTCGCCCACTTATGGACCAAAAACCATATCTCAGGAAGTACTAAACCGATTTCAATGAAATTCGGTACATAATAGTTTCTTAACACCCTAATAATATGTACGAAATATGGGCGAAATCGGTTCACAACCACGCCTTCTTCCAATATAACGCTATTTTGAATTCCATCTGATGCCTTCTCTGTATAATATATCCATTAGGAACCAATGATGATAGCGGAATAAAACTTTACACAAATACGGTATTTGATGCGAGAGTATAAAATGTCCGGTGACACCCGAACTTAGCCCTTCCTTACTTGTTTTATGATCCATTTTCCTGTTCAAAACACATATAAATGTCAATATGTTCACAAAGTGCGGATGTTCATACTTTAAGCTCACAGGTAGATTATAATATCTATACAAATATAGCCGTAAACACATATACAGATATGTAGGTGTATGATTTTATGTCAGCGGTAATGGGTGGGACGTTTTCCTATTTGCATTTAACTTAGTGTAAATATTTGTATATTAGTGTCCAACCCACAGAGCAAACTCAATCAGCAAGCGGCAGGTCAACAAATGCACATCGAGAGGTAAGCAGAAAGAAAGTGAACGAAAGAGAACTCTGTAACGCATTACTAGCAGAAATTGAAACAGTGTTGCCATTACAGTTATGTGAAATAGAAGAAATTATAACAAAAAAAATAAAATCGAGTAACATGGCATTTTCAACTAAATTTTTAGCTGATATATTTGTATATTTCAATAAATGATTGGAAAATATGCGCATACGGACGCTTCTAGCCGAAGATTTTCAATAATTTTTTTCTGTCAAGATTTCCGTTTAATCATTCATCGAACTTCTTGTTATAGCCTCAAGAGGAATTTTTGAAATTTTTTTTATTTACCATTTATTTACTTTTTTAGTGACTAGCCGATCTGTCCCAATCAAACTAAATTTTGAAGCAACGTGTTAAAAAAATTCAGACTTGTGTCGGAATCTGTACTACTGAGGGAATTAATTCCGTTGACTCGCATAGACCAGTTCGGGGTGTCTTTAATACTCAGCGATAAATATTGAAACACACAAGCCTTACAGGTAAATTCGTAAACGGCCGAGAAAAGCGTGACATCGCTTGGTCGATGCCAAGGCCATACTGATTTACGGTTCTCGGTTCGAACGGAAATCGAACGCAGGTCCCGAGTAATAGTACTACAGTATTCTTAACTACAACGCCAGGGGGACCGACATTACATATAACAAACAGTAATAATAATTACATTAAAAAAAATTAAAATTAGTAACAATTTTCAAAACAGATGGCAACTCTTTCGACAAGTAAATCTGTACATTTACCGAACGGTACTCGATGGCGGTCTGCAGTGCACAGTTGGTTGTTTAGGCGATAAATGTCACAATGTTGCAAGCTGAAGCCAATGTGCAACAATACCCCCAGTGTGGGCGTAACAAATACCAGTAGCTGAACTGGCCGGCCAAAGGTCTATGTATAACTGTCGTTTTTATGCGAGCAATTTTCACATATTTATATAGTTGTACTCTTTTCAGTGTCCTCGTGAGCGACACACCTAATGGCAACATCGGCTTGCTTGTGCCCTGCTAATTACCTGTGAATGGCCTTCAAATAAAAGGAGCTGACTGCGCGCGTTTCCTTTTGAAATCTAAATGCACAAATGTTTGCTGTTATTGTCTTTGCATTGTTGAAATCTCGAGCCGCGGGGCGTAAAGGCGTGCACTGTTAGTAGCCGCAATTGCAGCAGCAACGACAGCGGCTCAACCTCGGTGGTCATAATAAGTGTACGTGATGGTTGTGAGAACAAAAAACAACAACTTTTAACAACTTAATAAATGTATATGTATGTATATACTTGAACTAATATTGGCTTGTTCTTATTGCCACACACTGTGCGACAATTCAGATTTTCTATTTTTTTTTCCTTTTTTGTTATCTTCCAGCATTGTCCTGAGAAGATGTTGATGTAAAATATGGGGCGAGTATTATTATCTTGTATAAACACTTTAGAGTAAGTAAAAAGAGAGCAAGATCACCTTCCACCAATTTGACGTGATAATTTTGGGTATAGCTTCGTCACATCCCGAATAGAAGAAACAATTTTATATTAGACATAATTATGTAGCAATATTAATTTCAAGGTTTAAAAAATGTTTTTCGGATGACTCCCATTTTAAGCATAAAAATACTTGACATGACTAAGACCAGGATTGCGAAAGGCTATAACTATATTAAGGTCTACTGATTAAGTTTAACCTTGACCATGTGACAATTTCACCCCAGTTTTGACTTTTAGAACTTTGGCTGAATATAGAAAAATTATGAGTATTTAGATTCAATTTTCAAACTATTGGTAATGTTAAAATCTATTAAGAAAAAAAAACATTAACAACAAACAAGTTCGTGTTTATCCATGTTCTCCCACTCTGATCACAAACTCTAGTCTAAGGTATTCAAATCTAAACTTCTGGACGTCCAATCATCTGCGGATATGAAATCATGAAAATTGCTTTTAAGCCAATCCTGGACGGTTTTGAGTTATGGGTTTGAGCAGAGTCTTGCTGAAAAATCAATTCTCTATTTAGAAGAGATTGGCTTTTCCACGCCTTCTAAAATATCCTGCTTGCACAATTTTGCCCCGATTTTAACCCTTTTTCCACACAGCGACCAAGTCGAATTCCTCGCATAAAACATTTTTTCGTTTTTGCATAGATTTTGTAGTTCTGCTTATTTAAAACTTTTTCAACAGAGAAAAAAATATTGTTTCTCACTGAATAAGTGGCTTGCAACTGTTGAGTCAAATTCGCTTAAAGCGCATTGTCAGAAGAAAACCAGTTAACCCACGTTAGGCTATTATGTGTGGATCTTGAGTAAGTCCAGACAAATATCTGGTCCAGATATCCATTGACATGATTTTCTGTTTTCTAAGGGGAAGGCGTTCGCTATAAGTTTTTATAGCTAAATTGGCTCGAACCACGGAACGACCAATTCTCTTTCTTTTTTATTAACTGAAGAAATTTAAAGTTGCTATCCAGAATGCTTTGTAACTAGAAGCTCGCATGGCAAACACTTTGTATAAAGGCATGTTTATGTAAATATTTAAGAACAAAAAATTTTTCTTTGAAGAAATGTGTGCGAAATTAAGAAAATCACAAATGAATAACTATTTGGTACGACGTGGAATCAGAATAATACTATCCAAGTCGTTTATTCATATCAGAAGGACTTTTTATCGTAAATATGTACTATTTCTTCAAAATACCAAAATCGGTTTCAGTCAAAGTATACCTCGTTATACCTCACTACCAAATTTTCAGACAGTTGTAAAATTCATAATCATGTACTTATTTGAAGGTTACGTATAAGTAGAAAACACGTCAATTCAAGTCTGACAGACCCGGTACAAACATCTCATCAGATCTCGAAATTATTTGAAAATGCCGACCATATAAACATTACATCATATCCTTCAGTTATTATTCATGATTTCACAATTTTGCCTTCCTTTAGTTAGTATTTTTGAAAGTACTCTCAATTTTATTGGAAAATAGTACGTAAGTTTAGTAATCGTGCATTTTCGGCTTACGTCGATACTACACGATATGATGATTGCGCCATTTTATAGTGTGTGTCGTCACTAAACTACTCAAACTAAAAATCTCTCATATGATATGCACCTATAAATAGGAATCGCAAAGATCGTAGCAGTAAATTTTGTGCCGGCAGTACAGCTCAGTGGCTCTATAGTAAGAAAAATAATAAATCTTTAATTGCTCATATATCATATATTAAAAGCACATTTTTGAAATATATTCCAAATATAATATTAGACTTGAGTTCTTTATTCAAAGCTTAAGCAATAATTGTTCAATATTTCCACAATAAGTTTTTACTTTAAGTTCAGACTGTAGGATTTCCAAGGTTTGTGAATAAAAATTTATATGCATTCGGGATTATGCATTTGTATTATGTACTACTTTTTTAATTTTTATAATCCAATTATGTTCAAAATTTTCGATTTTTGATTATCTGTTCTCCTTAATTTTATTAGCTCGTATAGTACTGTTAATGTATTTAAGTAAAAACAATGCTTAAAAAAATAATATTAACTATGTAATTTATATAATTAATTTTTGTACTCAATATTTATAAGATTAGTTAAATCTCCCCATTTACTTAATGTCTCCAAAAATTGAATTTGTGTCTGTTATCATAAAACTATCGCTTTCCATGAGTAAACGGTAAACGGTGCAGATAAGTAAAAACAGAGAAGTAAGCAAAGTCAAGCAAATGTTAAATAAGAGTAACAGAATGGAAGATAAAATGTAGTTTGACATGATCTGAATAAAATAAATATGATAAAAAATAATTAATTTGTGGGATGGAGCATGTGCATTTGCATAGATATTATAAATAACAGGCTGAATTTAAAAGACTAAGTAAATTAAAATTGCTAGTGAGAATTGAGAGATTTTTGTTTTGAATTCGAAAAACACATTAAATTAATAAGCAAATAACTAAAATAATCTAAAAAAATTAAAAGAAGGAAAAACGTTAACTTCGTTTTCACCGAAGCTATAGTAGCATTCRCAAATAACAAAAAGTTTCCATAAAAGATATATATTGGACAATAATGGACAATAATCCACACCTAATTTCGTGAAGTTATCTTGTCAAAGAAAAAAGTTTCCGATACAAAGACTTTGTTTTTATCTATCAGTTTGTATAGCAGCATGTGGATATAGCACACATATGTAGTGGTAAAAACGAAATATTTCCTGTTATCAAACAAACAGTCGTCACACTTGCGACTAGGCGCCCACGTCACTGTTGACAGTCATAACTTTCAAGTCATAGATAATTTTGTCTATCTTGGAATCAACACCAACAACAACTTCAGCCTCGAAATCCAACGCAGAATATCTCTTGCCCACAGGACTCGGACTGAGTAGGCAACTAAGAAGTAAAGTCCTCTCTCGACGAACAAAAACATTATGCTATATGATGCAGAGGTTGGACGATGATGAGATCTGATGAGTCGACGTTACGGGTTTATGGACCTTTGCGCGTTGGCTTGTCGCAACATTGCGCCTATAACCGTGTAAGAGCTTTCTATGCCAGTAAAGAAGAAGAGAAGATATAGTGCACCTTCTTGCGGAGAAAAAATCTTATGTAATGTTTTAAAAAGAGAGAGACTATTTAGCGTATATGAGGCAGACTTAATAATTGCCTAATATTATACTAAAAACAAAGATTTTTTGCAAGTTGTTTGAATAAAATAAAATAAAAACGAGTTCTCAAGATAAAAATAAATTAAATTAAAAATTATATACAACAAAATTACGTACAAATTTCGCAAGTTCTCTTTATGCCGCATTCTACCCATTACCAACTCATTCACTTTACAAAGGTGATTTGCACATTTTCGCTGCTTTTTGCTTTCAATGTAAACTCTCCAACACTTGCGCACACAACAACCAAACAAGACGCGCTGGAAAAAATGAATTGGCCGAAAACGGTAAAGAAAAAATGCTGGTATCTGATGAAAGAAATTAACGAAAGAAGAAAAGAAGTTTGTGAATGGCTGGGCGAGGGGAAATGGGGAAATGAAAAGCGAATGACAAAAAAAACCAACGCCATAGAAGAAGTCGGTCATGAAATCGCAAGTGACCCACTTGTAAGCAAACAACAATTACAACAACCACGATAGCGCCAACAAAAGCAAACGCACTGCAGCGCCGAGGAGAGCAGAGAAGCAAGCGAATAAGAAAAGTGCCAATTACGTGTAGACGCCAAAGTGGGACCGACGCGTCTGCAACAGATAAGGCCGACAAACCGGACACACAAAGTGGGCAACAGGCAGGCAACCCATACCATGCACACATTTACACATCCCGGTGGTAGCACACAGTCGGGCATTAGGATTGACTTGTAAGCGCGTAACGCGAAGAGTTGCATAGACGACGCGCCGCAACAAAATCCACTTAATCGTCCGTGTCTATTCGCACGAAACGACGCCTCGTGAAACAAAAGACTTAAACAACAAACTTGTAAGCTATTATGCGGCGGTAAAAACAGTTGGTCTACGCGTGTTGTTGTTGCTGTTGCGCGGCACGCTGGCCGTTTACGGCATTTGCGGTATTTTATTTTTACTATTTGTTCTCGTTCAACTTGTTGGTGTTGTTGTGCGCTAAAGAGGACACCATAATTGACAAAACTAACACAAGCATACACACACACACGCTCGTACACATACATACCTACATACTAGGAGGCCGCGTCCGCAATCGTTAACGTTGTATTTGCCATTTTTACCAGTTTTTATTGCTGTTTTTGTATTTCATTTATTTTTGCGCTGCATAGTTGCTGTTAGCTTGTTTGTTAAGCTAGTCGTCTAGGATAGTCGCCTGTTGTTGCAACAGGTTTGTGGCAAATCTTTGGACAAGCCGCTGTCGCCTCCAAATGGCAGACAAACTGAGTCAACAGCTGTCAATTTGCGAATTTGCTATAAGGAAGTTGAAAATTAGTAAACATAAAAAATAATGTCCCTGATAACGATAGAAATGCAAGCAAAAAATTTAATTTGGTGTTCTGTCTCAGCGATTTTGTTATTGATGAACAAATTTGTAAAAGATGTGCATAAAAAGAGGGCTGGTATTAGTGCTGCTAGGTTTACGAGCCTGAGACACCTCAAAATGTAATGATTTTCATAATTCCAAAGGCAATATAAAAAATATGAATAACCGTTATCTTTTCGGTTGCACCAAACAATACCAAACAAAAAAAAAATTACATACAACAACTTGATTTTGATCGGTCAGTTGTAAGATAATATGTTTAGGACGAGTTCGCGTATACTATATAAAGACGAGATGGCTAAATAAAGCCACGCGGATCCTTACTCGTTACTCTCAACCCAAAAATAATATTACTACTCAGCCTACTCAGCAACAGTTCTTGTATCACGACAACATCGGCTCCTTTTTTCCTGGCGAAGCAGTAAATTGGCGGAGGCAGCTTTTTGCTTAATCTGAAGATTTCAAGTATTTCAGCCGCTCGTTTGACCATCTCTTCCACCATAACCGAAGCTTCAGCACCATCTGCTTTGCCATCCGCTGTGTGTAAGGAATCGACGACCTCCGCATCGACCTCCTCTGGTCTCTCCAGCCTTGTGGGGGCACTGACAATATTTTAGTATCTCCTTAATATTTGTCGCTTTTCTTTATTGATGTAGATAAGCTTACGCGGTTGCAGCCTAGTTTGCAAGCACGAGGCTATTGTTTCCATTTAATTGGAAGTGTTTTTTTCGTCGTGGGTCCCAAACCCAGCGCACAACCCTGGGGAGGGATGGTTCGTTTTCTCAATTTAGCTGGCCTTCAAACGGATATTTTTGACTACCCAGAGGATACTTGCTCTAAAAGCGGAGGTCATTAGATCGTTGAATCATGTAGTGTGTAAAATAATCGTTTAAAAGTGAATGGCAATCAGAGAACTTTTTTCACTTACGAGAACTTCTACACTCCATCCTCCAAGTCATCGGTGTGCTCCACTATTTTGGTGGTCAAGCGGCGATCTGCTTCCTAGATGAGCACGTCCCACCTGGACGGATGCCCAGGATGCACTAACTCGGAGACGACCCGCACTAGATCTATAAACTTTCCTCATTTTTTCATAAAGGCAGCAACATTCTCTCTGCGCACATCTGTTAGGAAAATTATGACAAAAAAATATTTTCTTACAGTATATTTTCAATCAAATTTAGTTGTTGTAAAAGAATATACCTGTAAACTTTTGATCTTTCTGTTGGCTTCAAAACGTTTGATCTTTTTGCAAATTTGCTGGCAGAAATTGAAATCAGAACGCCAATTCATTTTGTAACTTTTGGGTTACCCAAGTGCGTTGACAAATCTTTTATTCATTTGTCCTGAATTTATGATCTAGAAAAGCTATATCTATGTAGCACTTGACCCACATAAGACCCACCGTAATCCTGCGACATTACACTTCTTGTCACTATCAATAGAAAAGAAACCAAACATACACCCTGCAGAGAGTTCTAAACTGAACCGAAGACTAATCGAAATGTTAATAAACTAACTAGTCGGCAAGTATGGCACTTGCGGACTTAAAACTTAAATAAATCACATATTACATATAATTTATTCTGCAACTATTGATTTATACTGAAATTCGGGCAATTCGATGCCGAAAACGTTACAATAACTTCGTTTGCGCTACAGACTACTCTTACAGTCTATAAATACCAACAATTCTTCTCTTTGCTGAAATGGTTTGCAATTAGAGCAACCATCTTAAGGCAATATCATAATTGCGACTGACTGGTACGCATTTTCCTACAGGGTATATAACTCCAAATACCCTCGTGTATATTAGGAGGATTCTTAAAATTTCATTTAAAGTTAGTTCAGAGATGATTAGGTCTGACACATAAGGAAACAAATTTTAGTAGTATCTGATTTTGAGTCTTCATGAGGAAGTAGACTGAAATTTACGGAGTTTTTGAGTTCTCATAGTGTTATATGACCTTTGAGACCTAAAAACAACTTTCAGTGCGATTCGTGGTATATGAAACAAGAAAACGGGGTCTTAACATTATATACATAAGACTTTCTTTTATCACATATAGTTATGATTTTAGCTTTCCATCAACTTCTCGCAAAAAGCCGATCCTATCAAATAAAATCTCCTATTTTTATCGTTGCCCGATTTAAAAAAATGCGTGTTTGTATAACGTGCTGAAGCGTTCGATACTACAGATGATTGGACAGAGATTATTTGTTTATGTATTCAATAGTTTCAAATTTAAGAAGCGAAATTAACTCTATATCTTTGACTCACTTACATTATTATTCATTATATTTAATTTTCGCAGCTTCCAAGGTTTCTTATCTAAACGAATTTGTTTTTTCTTTTAAGAATCACCCTAATACTCGCACAGGTCGTCCTCAATTTAACTGTCCACACCGCGTATTTTTTGTAGATTATTGCAACAACAACCACTGCGATACGCATGTTGCTCTAATAAACTGAAATGCAATCGGCATACAAACATACATACACGCACAAAAAATACAATTTTTAAGATCGTATAACAAACAGAATGGAGCGTGTAACAGGTTGTCGAAAGAAAGAAGACCCAAAACACAAGCGCAAAAGACGTTATTGATAAAAGTAGTACATAAATGCTGTTATTCGATTTTATTCGCATGGAACCTGTTACGCATTTAAACGCATTTTTCACTGTTCCATTTTAGAAAGCGCATTGCCGGCGCATCCATATCCATTATCATGCGATTGATGCGACGGCCGATCGGCAATCGGCGATCGCTTACTTTCCAAACCACCAATGCTAAGCGTGTGTCCGGTGTGTCGGTTAGTTGGGTGCGTTGAGCCTCACGCCCGGTTCGTAAAGTGTACCACCCTTTAGTTGAGCGGACAGATTCAGAACATGTTGTGGCGCTGTCAATGGCTATCAGCGACCGGTCAACGGCAGCCAAACAAAAAGTGTTGCGCCTATTTGCTTTACCGAAGGATCTGTCTGGGATTCTTGGGGTTAGCGTGAAGAATGTAAGCAAATAACAAGAAAAAACGTTAACTTCGGTTGCACCGAAGCTAAATACCCTTCACAGGTGCATTTCTGTTAGTAACTATGTGTTCAGTTTGTATGGAAGCTATAGTAATCCGATCTGAAGAATTTCTTCCGAGATTACATTATTGCTTTAAAAAATTATCTGTGCCAAATCTAAATGAAATATGTTGTGAAATGTGAAAGTTTTCCATACAAGAACTAGATTCAGACTGTTCGTATGGCAGCAATATTTTATAGTGATCCGATATCGGCAGTTCCGACAAATGAGCAGCTTCTTGAAGAGAAAATGTCGTTTGCAAAATTTCAAAAGGATATATTAAAAACTGAGGGACTGATTTGTATATATATAGACAGACGGTTAGACGGATAGACAGACAGACGGACATGGCTAATCGACTCAGCATACTGATCATTTATATATAAACTTTATAGGGTCTCCGACCCTTCCTTCTGGGTGTTATGAACTTCATGACAGACTTAATATACCCTGTTCAGGGTATAAAAATGGAAACAAATTGAATGCATACATACAGTTGGGTGTTGGCGATTAATAGCCGCCCGGAGGCAGTTGCAAGTACTTGCGTGTGTGCGTACGTGTGTGATGTTAACATGCTGACCCACTTAGCGACAGCTTTGCAATTAAATTTCCGTACACATATGCACAAATGTATGAAGCAAAACAAAAAGAACACTATATACAAGAATGTCCATAAAGACCACGCATATAGGAAATGAAATTTTTTTTTCGGTACTTAAATATATACACGCGCTACTGCGGCTTAACCCATTGGTGGCATCACATTAAAGACGATGCTTTCGGTGAACCTGGCCCAAAGCAGTTCAAAGTTCTCCGCTTTCAGATATATTGTAGATAGAGTATATTAATGGACAATTTCTGAAAGCCAGTGAAAATTTTGGCCAGTAGGATTTGATAACATAAACTATTCTGATTGCCATTCTCTTCAAAACAGCTGACCAATTTTTGTTTCTAATAATGGCCATTTTTAAAACAAACTAACAACTTTGGATCGAGCATCTTTGAAAAACAGCAATATTGTGAATGTTTAACCGAAGAGAAGAGAAAAAACCTTAACTTCGGCTGCACCGAAGCTACTTATAATGCCTTCTCAAAAGCATTTCTTATTCGAAATAATGAAAACTTATCCGGCAAAGGAAAAAATATATTTTATGAAGATATGTATTTTTAGGGCTATGTTCAGAACAGTCTGTAACGAATCTGAAAATTTATTTAAAATAAAAAAGTTTTCACACAAATATTTTATTTGATCCTTAAGTAGCCCGACATCATCAAGAATATCTACTATCATTCGAGAAATCACAATTTGATATTTATTTTTAAAGATTATATTCTTAAATTGTTGTGCGTGGCTACGTCTCAGATGATTCATCCCTTGAGTCCAATTTTCGATGACTCGTTCGAGTATTTCGACTGTTAACTGGCGAATGACACGCGTGATGCTTTGCCATGCCTGAATGGAAACTCGACTGTCCGCATAGACTTTAGACTTTACATGTCTCCACAGAAAAAAGTCTAACGATATGGTCTCACAATCTTGGTGATTTACCCAAAACGTGAAATTATCTGCCATTGACGGTTACGTTTTCACTGGCATCATTTGTGAATCTACCGCCCAACCAACCAGACAAAGCCATTGTTTCTCCATACACTTCTTATTAGCCTCAGCTCGGACGCCTTCAGCGAATTTTTTTTTTTTTGTTTTTTTTTTTTTGTAAGATTGGACACTATGTATGACGCCTATATTTATAAACCCAAGCTCATCACTAGGAATGGTACGTCTGATAAATGTATGTCCTTCAGTTACGTTGTCAAGCATCTCTTGTGCAACTTTGCAAAATATTCATTTATTTTGTATTATAACATATGATGCGTTTACTGGTTTTACTTGACCGAAAATTTGTATACATACATATATCCACTCTCTTATCTATCCATCAAAATGAGTATATCCTTTAGACGATAAAAAACACTGCCAATGAAAAATTATCAACAACCTCGGAAAAGAAACCCCCCTTTTGATGACAATCATGGCAAACGAAATAAGGACTACGAATTGAGGTCATGCACCTGGACTGTCCGGCCCCTTAATTGGGAAGGTGCCGCTGCCTAGCTGGTTGATGTCCTCGTGAAAATAAAGGCTGACATCACCGCCGTCCAAGGAATGCGATGGACGGGACAAGAACAGAGACATTTACTACGGTGGCCATATAAAGGGGCGCAAATTTGGTGTGGGATTCGTGGTGGAAGAGAGTCTATCATTCACTCCTGTGAATGAACGTTTAGGCACAATCCGCATCACAGCGAGGTTCTTCAACATTTCGCTGATGACGATGTGACCAAAGATGCTTTCTATGAGTGCTTGGAGCGCGCCTATGAGAGCTGCCCCGCCACGATGTCAAAATCGTGCTTGGCGACTTCACCGCCCGGGTATGCAAAGAAGGCACTACGGTCGGTGAATTCAGCCTCCACGACGAAACATTCCCAAATGGGTTGAGGCTGATAGACTTCGCCGGGGCCCGAAATATGGTTATCTGTGATACTAGTTTCCAGCACAAGAAAATACATCAAGCTACCTGGCTGGGGCCGGATCGAAAAGCCACCAACCAGATCGATCATGTTATAATAGACAGAAGACACGTCTCCAGTGTTCTAGATGTGCGTACGCTCCGAGATCCAAATATTGACTCAAACCACTGTCTTGCTGCAGCCAAAATTCGCACCCGCCTCTTTGCAGCAAAAAACGCACGTCAATAAACACAAGGAGGGTTCGACGTCCAGAAGCTGCAATCACAACAGATAGCCGAACGATTTTCTACTCGGCTTGTACTCCTGCTCTCTGAGAGCTCCAAAATTCTATGAAAAAATGCGGCGGCTTACACAAGGTTTCAAGACCGGAACATACTCGTGTAGAACCCCCAAAGGAGATCTAGTCACTTATTTCCAGAGCATACTTAAATTATGGAGGGATCACTTTTCCAGCCTGCTGAAAGGCAGTAAACCTTCAACACCAGGAGAAGGCGAACCCGATTCACCAATTGATGACGATGGAACAGGCGATCCATTGCCCGACCATGAAGAACTTTGAATAGCAATTACCCACCTGAAGACCAACAAAGCTGCGGGAGCCGATGGATTGTCAGCCGAGCTATTCAAACACGGCGGCGAAGAACTGATAAGGAGCATGCATCAGCTTCTTCACCAGATATTCACCATGCGCCAAATCTTGGAAAAGACCCTTGAAAGGAGAATCGACACACACCACCGGAACGTCTATTTCAAAGCTGCTTTTGACAGCACGAAAGGGGGCTGCCTTTACGCCGCGATGTCTGAATTTGGTATCCCTGCAAAACTTATACGGCTGTGTAAGCTGACGTTGAGCAACACCAAAAACTCCATCATGATCATGCCTTTCGATACTGGACGAAGTTTCAGACAAGGCAACTCCCTATCGTTAGACTTCTTGTATCTGCTGCACGAAAAAATAATTCGAGCTGCAGAACTTAATCGAGCAGGTACAATCTTTTACAAGAGAGTACCTGTCTCTTATACACATCTAGATGTGTATAAGAGACAGCACGAAAAAATAATTCGAGCTGCAGAACTTAATCGAGCAGGTACAATCTTTTACAAGAGAGTACAGCTGCTGGCGTATGCCGCTGAAATTGATATCATAGGCCCCAACACCCGCACCGTTAGTTCTGCTTTCTCCAGACTGCACAAGGAAGCAACACAAATGGGTCTGGCAGTGAACGAGGGCAAGACGAAATATCTCCTGTCATTAAACAAACAGTCTCACGTCACTGTAGACAGTTATAACTTTGAAGTTGTAGATAGTTTCGTATATTTGGGAACCAGCGTAAACACCACCAACATTGTCAGCCTGGAAATCCAATGCAGTATAACTCTTGCCAAGAGGTGCTACTTCGGACTGAGAAGGCAATTGAAAAGTAAAGTCCTCTCTCGACGAACAAAAGCCAACCTATATAAGTCGCTCATAATTCCCGTCCTGCTATATGCATATATGTGCAGAGGCTTGGGCGATGACATCAACTGATGAGTCGACGTTGAGGGTTTTCGAGAGAAAAGCTCTGCGAAAGATTTGTGGTCCTTTGCGCGTTGGCCACCGCGAATATCGCTTTCGATGAAACGATGAGCTCTACGAGATATACGACGACATTGACATAGTTCAGCGAATTAAAAGACAGCGGCTACACTGGCTAGGTCATGATGTCCGAATGGACGAAATTACTCCAGCTCTGAAAGTATTCGACGCAGTACCCGTCGGGGTAAGCAGAGGAAGTGGAAGTCCTTCACTCCGTTGGAGGACCAAATGGAGAAGCACCTAGCTTCGCTTGGAACGTCCAATTGTCCAATTGGCACCACGTAGAGAAAAGAAGAAACGACTGGTGCGGTGTTGTTAACTCGGATATAATCGCGTAAGCGGTGTCTACGCCAGTAAAGAAGAAGGAGATATATTTACGTACTGATCTTTCCAAAGACAAAGCTTTCTAACCTTAATCTCAACCTTTACAGATTACAGATCAGACTCAAATCTTGTTTCTAAAATCATTCCAAATTCATATGACATCACTGGAAAACGATGACAAATACAATTAGCCGAATGAATGTATATAATACGACTCACTGATCACACTCACTGCTTCTCTTTGACAGAATCTATTAAAGCGTTGACCCAGATTTCTTGTGCGCAACCAACTTCATCTCTCTCCTTTCTACTCCTCATTAACGACATAACAATAAACATACATAGCACATAAGGTATTTATTTATTTACTTACAAAATATTATGAAATCAGCTCGTTACCAAAGTACTGCATATATTTACCAAAAAAATAACAAGAAAAGTGTGGAAGAAGAAGAAAACTCCCACAGCGAACGGTAAATTAAGAATTTCGCTGATTATTTAGGTCTACGCTGGAGCCAGCAACAAAGAAACCAAATATGAATACTTTTCCATTTCATTCCAAATTGGTGGGTAAACAAGCGGCTGCGGTGAGGCAGTGTCAACACATTCGCAACAACAACGACAACATACAGCGAGTGAAAGGAACCTTTTTGAAGGGGCAGTGTCGGGTAAGAGCAGTAAGGCCAAAAGAGGCAGTACAGCGTGACCGACGATTTTACAAACTAACAGGCGGTTGGATTCAATAATACCGCTTGAAGAGAGCCGAGAAAGAGGGCTCAAAAGGAACTGGGTAGTTACTGAGTATAAGCACATACATATGTATACTATATATACATACTATGTATATATGTGTATGTATATAGATCTGCTGTTAAGCATGTAGGCGGTTTTATGCTAAGATCAGCTCATCTGCTTTACGAAAGGTATTTCCACAGCGAAAATGAAAATTTGGGCCAAAAGAAGAAGAAGCGGCTGCCAGAGACGCCCAACACACCGTGCTGCTAAGTGACGTGTAGAACAGAAAACAAATAAACAAACAAACAAAGCGATTATTTAACAAAATCTAACCACAACACCGCACCAATACAACAACAACATAACTAAAATACCAACACTACACTTAGCCGAAAGTTTAATTGGCAACGGCGGAGTAACTGCAATTCTGGGTTGATTTAAATCATAATAAAATTTTACTTTTTATAGCAAAAGTTGCCATTTCACCAGAAAATTAGTAATGTCATGCGCCTTTGAAAAAAGAGATGTACATATGTATGTACATATATGATGAAAGTGCGGCTGAAACTTATAGAAGGGTGAAAAAATTTAAAAAAACGTAAGAAATACTGAATACTGAGATGCAAACGAAAGGAAAAAGAACCGGCTCGCTGCTGTCACAAACTATCCAGTACGGACCACTCGCCTCGATTTAGTTACTTCATGCGCTCCATGATGTCATATGTGATTATCGTTTGTATATCATCATCTTTTTAGGTGTGTTCGGATACGTGTAAGTATTTACCAAACTTTAGTAAACCGCTGGGCTGAGTGTTAGTTCAGCTCATGAATGACTTTAGCCTCATTGTGATCAAGCGGTTATTGCAATTCTCTAGAAGTGCAGTGAATAATTAAGCAGTAATAACAATGATAGGAAGGTGGAAATTTTTAAAGGCTAAATTATTATGTTGGCTATATGGGGAATAGAAGAACATATCGACCGATTTTTCCCAAAATTCAGCATCAAACTACATTGTATCTAAAAGTCATTCAAAGGAGCAGAAATTCTTAAATTATTCCCCCCTAGACTATGGTCTACATCAATTTCATTCGTCTTTGGCACTAACCACATCGTGGTTAAAAAAAACAAGTAAGGAAGGGCTAAGTTTGGGACCAACCGAATATATTATTAGTTTGGGTAGTATCGACAAGATTTTATCTATATTTCCCAATACCACATACCATCAACATGCCACATACTAAAAAACTAATCACATGTGACCTGGTCTACGGAAAGGGGGCTTAGGTGTCAAAAAATCAATTTTCACTTATTAGTTGATTCGGATGGAAGATGAGATGCTTTTTCACGTGATAGAATCCTAAAAAAAATCGTCCTCCTTTACTTCAACAACAGACAGGTCAACCTTAACAAAACTTTGTTCGGTATCATCTTCTGCCTGTGATACACATACTTCGTGTTAATCATAATCGCTCCCTTTTCGTAGACCAGGCCACATATAGAGTAAAGTCAGCCGGATGTTCGAAAATCCTGGTATTAGTTATATGGGGAGTAAGTCAAGGTTTCTCTCAAATTTATCTCTTGTAGGCACAAAGTTATACTGTTATGAGTAAAGCACGCTCTCGAGTTTTTATTGATATAACTCAAATATTGGCCGATATATCCAGCATAAAGTCACCTGGAAGTTCGAAAATCGTTATATTAGGTACATGGGCGCTCAGGGAAGGATTAACCTGATTCAAGTCATTTTTAACATACAGACAAACTATTGTCAGAGAAGTACTACCCCTGAATTTCAATGAGATATATATCACACATTGACCGATATTTTCGATCAAAAGTCAACTATAGGTACTGGGATCCAAATATCCTGTACATAGGTGCTTAAACAGTTTTTGTTGCATTTAAAGAATTTTTGAACATAAGGTGGCATACACTTAAGGCATTATTTTTGCAAAGTTTATTCCCGTTATAATAATTCCTTCTTGATTTGTGTGCTGAAAACTGAACGAGTCAAGTGGAAGTGGAGAGTTGTGCTATATGGGAATTAAGCGTGGTTACTGTTCGATTTTCACAGAGTGACAGAAATATGAAAAGAATGCCACATATCAAATTTTGTCGAAATTTGTTGGTAGTGCCACGCTTATAGTCCAATTTTTACCCCGGTCCTTATAAAGCCTTGTCATACCATCCCGGCACCAATTTTTTGCGTCTCTGGCGTATTTAGTTATTGATTTATCAAGCTTTTAGTAGTTTTGAACAGTACCGTTATATGGAGTTTCCACCGATTTCATCTATTTTCACACCATTGGTATGAGTTCTTATAAAATTCGTGTTGAACGAATTTGGTTGTTGTAGCTTCAGTGATTCAGGAGATATATACTTTAAACTTATTGCAGGGCGGGGCCACGGCCACTTTTACAAAATTTGTTTTCCACAAGGCCCCTGTACCAAATATGAGTTTTATATCTTAATTTTGTTCTTAGTTATGGCACTTTATAAGTTTTCGGTTAAGGCCGATTTGTGAGCGTGCCAGTGGTCCGATTACGCTCTTCTACGAACTCGACCCTTTTTGAACTAAAAAACCTGCATTCCAAATTTCATCGAGATATCTCAATTTTTAGTTAAGGACGGACGGACAGACAGTCAACCGGATTTCAACTTGTCTCGTCCCCCTGACCATTTATACATATATATATAACTCTATATTTATCTCGATTAGTTTTAGGTGATACGTACAACCGTTAGGTGAACAAAACTACTAATACCCAGTAGCAACTGGTTGCAAGAGTAAAAATGTGTTTCTTAATTTGGTAAAAGTTCTGTAATTTGGTAAGTGACTGTACAAAATAAAATACACTAAACTTTTTGCAGTGCGGGGTCACGGCCACTTTTCAAAAATTTGTGAGCCACACCTGTAAATTTCCTATATCAAGTCCAAGTTATGGGTTATAGATGGGTGTTCCACCGGCTCTCTTATAGCCAGTGAGTTGTGACCTGTCACTAGGCCAACAGTGGTCCTACAATCTTCTCGAGACCATGTGCAACAAGCTTTGGTGTTCTCCTAAGGTGCCCTTACACAAAATCTTAGCGAACAATCATGTCCTTAAAGCATTCCTATGTATTATATTGCTTTTTATTTGCATATATCAGGTACTGGTTGTGTTAGCAGAAGAATGACGATTTTGGCAATATTATCACCTATTTCCAATTTGATCCAATTTAACCTATCTGCAATTCCAACCTTCTCTAAGTTACAAGGAACACGTTTAATCAACTTAGTCAACTTATCGTTTGCACGAACAGACAGTCACCTGAAATAAAACTCGTCTCGCATAGCTGTAGATATCTAGAGATATCAACATATCTATATAGAATATCCATCGCTATTAGTTTTTGGTAATACAAAACAACCCCAACATACTCTGTGCAACGATGCAAGTGATGAGACCAGTAACAACGGCAAATTCTCTTTCCACTTCCCGTCTCATCATCACCTCCATTTTATCGTACAAACTCGCTGGCAACGTAACGCATTTCTCATATAAAAATTAAATTTCATTTAATTAGCGCGCAAAATATATAAAGCAACAACCAAAAACTAATAAACGCTGATCAAGTTCAAATATCTACATGTTTGTAAATGGGTGCGTACTCACGCACATACGCAAACGCGAGTGTATGGGAGCTTGTGAGCAAACTCGGCCAAAAGTAGGTCAACGTTGTCTGCGCTGACGTTCTTTTTCGAAAAAAGCAAGAAAATAAAAACAGAAAAAATTCCGCAAATTATAAATTCACAACTGAAATGTAGAATGCAACAACAATAAAAATACACTCTCATTTAGTAGTCAACACAACAAAAACAACGATTATGCCACAAATCGCCAGCAGAATAATCAAATAACAGAATACACTATAATTATCTATACAAACATACTTACACATCTACACTCTTATTAATTTACATATAGATATGTAAATTTATATACAGTTTTTGTACAAAATATAACGGTTAAGCAAATAAAATGAGTTGCTAATTTTATTTTATATGCTTTAGCTGTTGCTTTCGCTAGTTCTGCGCCTTTATACATATGTAACTTTGCTACTTAGACACCGTTGATCTAAGGCTCCGCCACAGACGGAAAAAATTATTTCTAGGCAAAAAATATAACAACTTATTTGGTATGAAAAGTAACTGAATATAATTTTTATTATAATTATCGCTTGTTTACATTGTCGAGAAGATACCTGTAATTTTGAACACTGGCTCTTTTTGAAATAATCGTATCAATGTATATCTTTTTCTGAAAAATATTGAGAACGGTATTCAAATCATAACTTTCCAAACGTATATCACAGCATGTAACGGATTAAATCCATGCAACTTTCGATAGATCCCAGAAAATCGACTGTAAAATATTTTATTGATACCGCCAAACGCCAATTCAACTAAAAAAAAAAATAATAATAATAATAATTAAAAACAAGAAAAACGTTAACTTCGGTTGCACCGAAGCTAAATACCCTTCTCAGGTGCATTTCTGTTAGTAACTTTGTGTTCAGTTTGTATGGAAGCTATATGCTATAGTAATTCGTTTTGAACAATTTTTTTTTTTTTTGTTTTTTGAGATTATATGTTACTTTAAGCAGTAATCCATGCCAAATTTCCGATTGTTCAGTTTGTATGGCAGCTATATGTTATAATACTCCGATATCGGCAGTTCCGACAAATGAGCAGCTTCTTGTAGAGAAAATTTCATTTGCAAAATTTTAAGACGATATCTTAAAAACTGAGGGACTAGTTCATATTTATACAGACAGACGGACATGGCTAAATCGACTCAGCTCGACATACTGATCGTTTATCTATAAACTTTATAGGGTCTCCGACCCTTCCTTCTGGGTGTTACAAACTTCGTGACAAACTTAATATCCCCTGTTCAGGGTATAAAAAGATAATAATAATTAAATGATGGGTGAAAATGCAAAGTGTATGCATAAACAGAAAGTGCTAACGAAATTCAGAAACTCGTGATTTGATTAGTCAATAGTCACAAAATAAAATTTTAGGATTTTAAAACGGTACAGACATACTTGTATAACTAGGTTCAGAAACGAAACCTTCAGAATGTTGGAAAGGACCTTCGGTGATAATTGTTTGTCACAAACAAGACGGACCACGTACAGGACGGCCGCAACATCAACTGATGTTAATTAAGAAATTGGTGCTTGAGAATTAACGTTTAACAGTCAGAGATCTTAGTGGCATCGTAGGAATATCAGAAGCCTCAGTGAAAATCATTTTGAAAGATCATTTGAGAATAAAAAAAGTGAAAGCACATTGGTTCCAGAATCATTTAATTTTTTTCGGAAAACAGCGTCGTAAAATTATGCTTTCCTACTATCAGGATGTGATGAAACGCATTATTACTGACAACAAGTCTCTAATCTATGCTTACAACTCGGAAACAGACGATCAATCGGCCGAATATTGTGGCTAAGGTGAGCGGAAGCCGAGAAAACACTCCGAATATCTACCGACGGCCAAACGGTGTTATGTGTCTTTTACGCGAATCTATTGGTAAATAGAGGCCGAGATTATGGAAGGACAACTTTTGGTTTTTGTACCACGATAATGCACCATCGCATACTGCATTGATTCTTCGTAAATTCTCCGTTCAATTTCAATCAATATCGTGCCGCAATCACTGTGTGCTCCTGATTTAGCTCCGTGTGGCTTCTGGCTATTCAACAAACTCAAACAACGGCTTCGGGGAAACCGTGTTGAGTCAATAGAAGACATCAAACGTGAATCGCTACGCCCATTGAACACTATTCCGGAAATTGACTTTAACTACTGTTTCGAAGATTGGAAAAAACGTTGGCATAAGTGTATTGGGGTAAAGAGGAATTACATAGATTTTGAAGAATAAATGAAGAATTTTAAAATTATGAATAAAATCTTACTGTTTTTTGCTTAAAGTTTTATAATATAGTAGAGTCGATTATTACATACACTTTACATAATAGAACCTTAATTGGAATCAAGCTGCTGATCGAGTATCTTTTTTTTTCTCAATGAATCGAAAATTAACAATTTCGTATTCGGCACTGCAACCGATGAGTGACACGTAAGAGATTAAAACACGCTAGCGGCCTCTAATGCCTAAGTATGATGACCACTTTTCATTCCTTTTACTTTTCTTCTAATTTCTTATATCATTCATGTATTTACAAATACTTAGTACATATGTGTGTATATTCCTTTAGCCATCTTTGTGCGTCATTTTTTTTTGCGGGTTTTGATTAATTTTTACATTGGACAAGTTAATAATGCATGAAAGTGAATCAGAATACAAACTAAATTTGTACCGTTTTTCTTTCTTTATACATATTCTCTTTGTCGTATTTACGTGCATAGTTTACAATTTCTTCCACCACCCCTCTCTTGCCCTAGCATACTTTCATTAGCTTCCGCTTTTGCTAAATTTACCGCGTTATTTTCAAGTTCTTTTCCTCGACTCTTTTCGCCATTATTTGTTATTGTAGAGTGTCCAATGAGGTGGATCCATAAGTGGATGTCTTGGCACAGAACTTGTTTTTTTTTTTAGTTACCCGCTTTACCCTCCATAAACATACATATTAAACGAAAGCGACATCGCTGACATACTTTTTTAATAGCAATCAAGTCTTTTAATGACTTTCGTATACTTGTGGAACTATGTATGACTGTGTCGTATTAATTATACCATATACATACATATAAGTAATACTTACTTATATACAAAAGTTGATGTGTATTTCGGTTAGTGTGCAAGTGTGTAGAATTTTAAATTGATATAACTTTTACCGTATATAGATATATATTTATGTAAATATCCGTGGAAGCTATATACCTTATATATATAAGGTTTTAATGGCCAATTCTATGTATCAAAAAATATAATTATCTATAATGGCAATAACTTGACGAGGAGCTGTGCTAGTTATGGCGTAAATGAAGTTGTTGTTGTTTTTATAGCGGCAAAAAAATACCTGGAATTATTTGGCGAATACTGCTGAGTTGACAGTTCTTATCAGGAATAAAGGGATGTTTAACTTATTCCAGTGTGAGAGCACCTCAAAATTTGCATTTTTTATAACATTTTCCATTATGGCCAAATTGGGCAAAATAATAATTTTTGGGCATTTAAATTAAAACAACCAACATTTAGTACGAATAAAAATTACTATATAGTGGTTATTTATTATATGGAGAAACTAATTAAATTTTTTTAAAGTATATTAGAACGACTGATTTTTGACCTTTCAATGCCCAATAAAGGGATTTAAGCGTGTTAGCTCTCAATCATTAAATGTTTTTAATCATTTTCCATTGAAAATACTACTATGATGCTTCAAATTATAAAACCTTTCATCAAATAACTTTAATTTTCACAAATTTATTTAATTTTCATTGCTTTACATTCTTTATAAGTGGTATTCAACGATGCAACAAATCCCTCCGTTTACATATTTTTTTGCTAAGATTTCAATCTGGCCAATCTCGTTTCCAATTGTTAAACGTCAAAACCTCCTGAACTTGATCAACTGTCAAAGTTTAGGTAGAGGAGTTAAACATCTCATTATCTCTGGTTCTTATCGTCGTATAACTAAATTCGGGTCCCTACTGCTGGAAGAACGAGCTTTAATTTTATTCCAACCTTTATTAGTTTAAAAGGGAATTATTGATTTTTTTCAGCCAATACATTTGAGTTAACACCACAATTTTTTATACGAGATAAGGAAAGGACTAAAGAACGATACCAGGCTAGCTGCAATTAGTAAATTTTATAATCTCCACAGTACAAGATCAAAATGTTCTTAAAGTTTTATCGGAAAATAATTGATTCTATTTTATTATTATGTAAAACAAGTAAACAAGGGATAAGTGTAAACGAACCCCCCGTGGAAATAGGAAGCCGGGTTTTGAAGGAAGCTTGTCCACTTACATAATTTAACTAAAATATTTACAACATAAACTGTTTAATGAATGTGGGAAGACGAAAATCACTATATAGGGTATATTAAGGCATAAAAGGTCTGGTTTGTTTGCACGAACTTTTGACATTAGTGCGGTAGACTCGATAATATATCTTGAAGCAATTGTATAAATTTATAACTCACACATTGACCGACATATTCGGCAGGCGGTTTGCTAAAAAAATTAAAATCGTTATTTTATTATATTTATTTTTTATTTATTGTTACTAATTATTATTAAGTGAAACATATGGTGAGTTTCATTAAGGTATCTCACATACCATTCCAATATAGAGGAAGAAGAAATTAGATTAAAATTATGTTTAATGGGAAGTAGGCGTGGTAATGTAGGAAGATGACGATAATATTACCAACCAAATTTGATTGAACTTATTCGTGTAGGGTTCTAGATATGCATTTTAACCTAAATGACTGGTCGTCGTCCAAATTTGAGACCGGCTCCTATAAAAACTCTCAAGTATCTTCTCGATATGTACAAAAAGCTAAACTATTAGGTCTCATAGTTATTTTTTCGAGTAGAGATTAAAAGAAAGCTCTGTCGCTATATGGCAATAGTAAGACAAGATTTTTTACAAAAAAACTTATCCGACAGTTGACAATGATGATTGACTCAGTAATGTTTCAGCTTGATTCAAATATGGAGACAACTTAGAACATCGTTCCGTTCTGTTACCTGAAACTTCTACATAATCGATCATAACACCCTTACAAATATAAAAGCATTACAAATGACAAGTAGTTTCGGCTGTGTGTTATGGTTCCCAGAAGGTAAGACTGCCGAGATATTTCATTCTCAGTCTTGCAAATGCTGATCAATGGACAAATGGAGAAAGTGTCTGGATATCTCAACATAACTCTCTATACTACTTTGACAACTTGCCTTTGATGAATGCCTTTTGAACAATGTCCAGTAAGAACCTATATTGCGGCAAGATGAACTTTGCTGAGAGCAAGTGATTCCAATAATCTCCTACGTTCCACCCTAAGGTGAAGAAAAAAGTAGAGCATTTTTGACTTCAGTACGGTTTCATCTAGCAAAACATCATCTTACGATAACTTGATGCGAAAACGGTCGTGGTCAAATCACGAGGAACCCATGCAAATAAAGGCAAACCAGTATTGACGATCAAAAGGGGTTGCAATGAGCAGTTTCTCTACCGCCAAACTCCTATATCAAACCTGTACTGTGAACAATCGTACCGTCTAAACCAAACCATCGCCCAGAAACAGCCAACTTTTATCAATGCGAAGGGAATTATGTTCAATCAGSAGAACGCCCATCCATACATATCGAAACTGCAGCTCCAGAAGCTGCGGAAGGCAGCTTGGAATTCTTTATGCATCCACCTTTTAGTGCGTACCTGGGACCATGTGGTTACTGCCTGTTCATTTATATTTATATTCTTATTTCATATTCATATCTTATGAAATTATTTAACCCCTTCTTCATTAAAAATTAAATTAGTTTTTTGGTACTCATTAACTTAGTACATTTCCCTCAAAAAAAAGCAGCTAGCATAGGTAAATAGTTTCATAAAGATAAAAACATTTAAGTTCAATTAAAAATAATTTACGTTTGCTTGAAAAGAATTACACTACTTATTCGTAATTTTGGGACTGCGATGTTAAAGGCTGTTTCTTGGTAATTTTGTTTTGCTAAAACCAAAAATTGTAGTTAATATTTACAAACACATTGGATTTCTTGTATTGTCAAAGGGTGTAGAGATCAAAACACCACCATTTACAAAAATAGCTGACTCCTCAAATACCCCACAGACCACTTAGCACACCAGTCGCTAATTTGCTGAGGATTGTTATTAGAGGTTTAGCAGGATATATCACAATTGTTGTACAAAAATCTGGCATCTCTCGTATTCAGCTGTGTAATTTCGAGCTCCTGTAAATTTATTTAATTTATATTTTAAAACTGTTTTGAACATTTTTGAAATAAGTGATCCGTAAAGATAATTTATTCCGCCGAGTCACTTTCAATTTGTTTTTGTTGCTATATTCTAAAATAGTGCAATTGTTGGTGTTAACTTATATTGCTTATCTACATTTTTTTCTTGTTTTTATTCGTTTTCCATCTTTGTTCACAGCTGTTTGCGAGTTTCTTACTTTTCGGGTATCACAGTGCATCTCAAACTGCTCACTACATTGGATGTTGCCTTTGATAACTTACATTGCATTTATTTGTTATAAATATTTTTGTCATTTCTCTTTCTACTTTTATTATTTAATTTTTATATTTTTATTTAAATTTTTTTATTGCTGTGTGACGGGCTTGCCCATCTGAAATGTGCTGCACTGACAGGAAGAATTTTGGATTCTATTCTTGACAGTAAGGGCTTGCGCTGGTCTTGCA
>NW_017537312.1:777942-812289 GCF_001853355.1 Bactrocera latifrons
ATATTTCATCTTTCAAGATCGACATATCCGCTGACAATTTTCAATTGGCTCTTGACAACTCACTCTGGCCATCTGGGGCCTTGTGCGCGAATTTGAGCATAAACGTTTTAAACCCCCTGCAGTTGTCAGTAAAGTGCCAAGAAAAGCCGTTCATACAAAAAACTGATTGGCAATAATTCGTTGAGTGTTTACTACCAAAATGTGTAATTTTAAAATCATTGCTTTCACAGAAACTTGGTTAAAGCCCCACATTTTTGATATTCAATATTAAAGAGCGAATTTGAAATCTTTAGATATGACTGGCTGAACAAGAAAGGTGTGTGGTTTGCTGTTCATTCTTCAATTCCATCAGAAAAAGTCGATGTTTCGCATGCACACTTCATAGAATTTAAGTGCATTCGTATTTGCGCTAATAGTGGCTATATCTACTTAACTTTATCTTATATACCGCCTCACTCGGACATATCTGTATATATGCAGCATCATGCTTCATTAAAAAATAATGTTTTCTCAATGGCTAATAATACTGATTCCATGATTGTTTTGGGGGATTTCAATTTACCGTGCGTATCATGGAAATCTAGTGATGACTACACCATACCTATTAGTACTCGCTTATGTTTTAACGAGTTCTTAGATAAAATGTCGGAGTTGGGTCTTAACCAAATTAATTTAATTTCGAACGAGTTTGGTAAGTTCTTAGATCTAGTCTATGTTGATATTGCTTCAATGTTCTCTGTTGTCCGATGTGATCCCTTGGTTCGGCCAGATTACTCGCATCATCCTGCTTTGGAAATTAACATCGAAACCACAGCCAACTTTGCTCATAATAATACACAAGACCTTTGTTTTCGGTTCAACTTTGCGAAAGCTAATTTTAAGAAAATTAATTACGAACTTTCTAAAGTTACTTGGCCAGATTACAGTGGCAACATTGAATTTAGTGCTTCCCACTTTAATGAAACTATTTYAAACTTGTTTGAAAAATATGTTCCGAAGCGTGTTGTTACTCATAAAATGAGTTCTAATTTATGGTTTTCGAAAGAATTATGTAAATTAAAAAATAGAAAATCTCGTGTTTTTAAGCTTTTTAAAAAAACTGGTTTAGTTGCTCACTATTCAAAATATTCTAAATTGCGCCGACAATTTGCTGAACTTAACAAACTATGTTATAATAATTATATAAAAAACCTGCTCTAACTCTTAACCTCTTTACTTCCTGAACTGAATTTGTGAAAGTACTAAGCATAATTTTAGGCGTTAGAGGAAATCAGCAAGTGCTAATGAATAAGAAAAGTGGAATAGGTGCAGAAAAGTTAAGTTCAGATCTAAAAAGATGGTAGGTAAAGATGAATCATTATCTTAATTTGATTATACTATACCAATTTGATTGATACTAGTTGTTTGTCCCAGTCTGGAGACTTCATAGTTTAGCTTGCTGATGCTTGTATGCTTACTTTTTTGACCGCGTGTAAATATTCAACTGCAATTAACTCACAAATATATCGACATATTTTACACTTAACATCAATACTCAATAGCATGTGTTTTGCGAACGACTCGCTTATCGCAAAACTTGTAAAGAGATCGAATATAAATATAAATAAATATTGGCAATTATTATTGTTATTAGACAAGTATGGGACGGCATGTCAATCAGTCAGCAAACTGAACTCGATCTAGTATTACGCCAGCTCACGACACTGTTTGTAAACATTTTGTTATTTCTGCATATATGTATATATCCATATATGAGTTTTGTTTCAAATTGTGTTCGAAAATTTAATACATTCATATATAAATAAATATGTCGAATGAAGCCAATATTCACATTGTTGTGTTTATCTTGCTCTCAATTGTGGGTGAACAAAGCAACGGTAAGCATTGACTTTCAAAACTTGTATTCCAATAACTGTAACATCTTCTTTATAAATAAATTAATTTAATTAAAGCAACAATAAAGGTTAACTTTGGTTACTAAGCTTAATGCTCTTCCCAAATGAACAATTTTTCCATACAAAAAATGGATTTCGATGGGTCAATTTATATGATAGCTATTTGCTATAGTGGTGCGATCTGAACAATTTAATCAGAGATTGTAACGTTGGTTTGGAGATAATAAATAATAAAATAATCAGAGTAATAATTGATATTGCCCTTTCCGTGCTGAATAGCTCCTGTGACTCTTCTGCTTAACGATTTTATACTCTCCTAAGTAAGCCTCTCTACAAAATACCTAATGTACTCTTTCTCATTAAACATACAAGCATACTTTCTAAGAAACTGAGTCAATATGGAAAGCAATTTCTGTACCCAAAGAGTTTTAAATAGCTGCCGGTCTTCTATACTTACTCGTCATTTTCAGTGCAACTTATTATTCGTAAATATCCAGAAATCTCCGGTTTTAACAATTTTCATTAATCTCATTTTCTAAATCGGTAATTCCGAAAACAAAGATAACCCATAAGGTCACACGAGCAAAGTTTAGAGTTTTCACTGGAGAGTAGAAAAATAAATTCTTACAGGCAGGAACAAACACCCATATATAACCAAAACATATATGTATTTATCTTAAAACTTAATCTTAATTATTTAGTCTTTCTAGAAAAATCAGCGCTTTAAGATACAAAGGAAACCGAAATTAATGTATAGTTGTATGTTATTTTTTTACTATAATGGTATCTAAATACCTTTTGACGGTCAGGCCCTCTAAACCAGTGGTCGGCATTTCTTAGCAAAATTTTGCAAACTAAATTCACACGTCCGCTTACGCTCTATCGTTCAGTCGTTGTCGAGCCACAACCAAATATGCCCTGCGAGAAATATTTTATGATTCTAAATGCCTTTGGTGCTATGCAATGCCTTTTATGTTCCAAGTCTTTAAAAGATAATAGGGGATATATCCTTAAAAGACATTTTGTTAATTTTCATTATACTATTAATTATTTAGATGAAAATGAACGCAAATGTCTTTGTAAAGAATAAAAATTATGGTCCTTTGCGCGTTGGCCACGGCGAATATCGCATTCGATGGAACGATGAGCTGTACGAGATATACGACGACATTGACATAGTTCAGCGAATTAAAAGACAGCGGCTACGCTGGCTAGGTCATGTTGTCCGGATGGACGAAAACGCTCCAGCTCTGAAAGTATTCGACGCAGTACCCGCCGGGGGAAGCAGAGGAAAAGGAAGACCTCCACTCCGTTGGAAGGACCAAGTGGAATATCTAATTGGCGCCACATAGCGAAAAGAAGAAACGACTGGCGCGCTGTTGTTAACTCGGCTATAATCGCGTAAGCGGTGTCTACGCCAATCAAGAAGAAGAAAGAAAAAAATATCTGATTGGTTACGTAAAAACGAATACTTAGATTATTTAGATTAGAACTTTATTGAAGAATAATTTATTTTATAATTTTGCTTATAAAATTTGTTTAATTTTAATTCCAATTTCTCACTTGGCTACTTTTGTTTCGTGCTCACCAACACAGTGACAGATACTCTCATGTCGACCACTGTTCTAAACATTGACCACATTGCTCTTTATAAAAATTCAAAAAGGAGGAGAGAAAGAGGGGAAGAGAGAAATGGCAGCAAGTATAATAGTAGAGTGGTCTGAAAACAGCAAATGAATTTCTCAACGGAAAACAAAAGAAGTCTTCACAAATCTTGAGTCCCACTAAGTGAATCCAAAGCGAAGGAAAAATCCAAAGCTTTCACAATTATACAATTTAATGTACGGAGAACTCAAATATTAATTGTACTCGGAGCTTTTTCCGGTCACGAAAAACACTTTTTATTTAAATAACTGTGGAAGGTGTTGCCGTAAATATTCAAGGTAATCCAAAGTTTCTCAAACAATTCATGCAATAGAAGTTGTTAGAGGTAAATCAGAAACTTGAAAGCTTTAGAGCTATAGGTTAAAAAGAGAGTATGGAAAGTAATTTCAGAAAAATAAACAAATGAAACAGTGGTCCTTAAATATATGGACTACTGCAGTAATATAAACTTCAATCTCTTCGATCATTCTCCTGCAGCGACGTCAAAGCCTTCAGGTAAAGCCCGGACATACTATATACATATGTAAATAGTATGTATATACTATGAAATAATTCTAAGAAAGCCTTGCAGCTCTCTGGAGCGCTCCCGCTATAACCAAAAAAAACAAAACTACAAATAAATGGTTTTTATTTATACAAATGTATGTGATCTCCTGTAGCCATAGACTGCAACAACGCCAGAGGTGAATGTAAGGAGCTTCAATATTGTCCTTCTCTATACATATCTAAAATCGATACAAGCTCCATACTTTTTTGTGATAAATTGAGGGGTATCGTCTGCTGTCCACGAACGGAGTTTGCCTTTGAGCTACAAAGTCAGGCCACTGATACAGATACATACGCTGAAAAAGGTAAACTCTATTATTACAAATTTCAACTTTCATTACTTAAACGAAAAAATATATTTTGTAGCATGTTCTGAGTATGCAAAGTTTGCGCCCAGTTCTTGTTCAGAACCGCTGATTTATGGAGGTGCGAAGGCCAAGCCGAAGGAATTTCCCTCGATTGCACTGCTTGGATCGAAAGATACTAACGGACAGATAGATTGGTACTGTGGTGGCACTTTGATAAGCAGACGCTTTGTCGTTACGGCAGCGCATTGTTTTCGAATGTAAGTGTGTATAAAAGCTCTCCAAGTTCAAGACCATCAAACGAACAGCTAGCCTTTGTAATTTTGTGAAGAACGAAAAATCATTTGATGAATGTCAAAATATAAGAAATTCTATAAAAGAGTATTAAATGGAACAAGAAACAAGTAAGAAGTGATTGAGGTCCAGCGTAATCGAACATTAAACCCCTTCACGTTTAATCATGGTTTTTTCCCATAACTAAAAGCACATTAATGCTATTATAATTTGATCTTAACACTAGTTTTTTCAAAGTCAAAAATATTACTACTCAAATGAAATAAATGAGAGGATCCGATGGTTTGCTCTAACCACTTATTACAAAAAAAAAATCGAAACTTCCGCAGTCTCGATGAAGACGGCTCTATAATCGTTGCGGTCACCGGATTCCCATACCTCTTCAAATCGTCTCACAATTCATCACACAAAAATTAACAGTCCTATCCGTGATCTTTCCTCCACAACAAATCTATCAAGTCTCTAATTATATATCTAACTATTTCCTCTAAGTAATTTAGTAATTTCTCACACATTTTCGTAACATTATCTTACAGTGCCAGCAGCCTAAATATCGTACGCTTGGGCGAATTGGATTACAGTACTACGAATGATGCTACACAAACACAAGATTTCAATGTACTACATGCAGTTTTACATCCAAGCTACAATTTGGATCGGTACAATGATATTGCACTGATCGAACTCGACCGCGATGCAATACTTAATGAGTACGTCATTCCGGCCTGCTTGCCATCAAAAACTGCTAGGTATAAAAATTTCACAGCTGTTGGTTGGGGTAAAACAGAAAGGGGCATCTCTTCACCACATCTGCTCAAGGTAGCATTGGATTTGTTTACCGGCGACCAATGTACTACATCTGTACCGGTTGAAGAAAATCTCGAAATGGGCCTTAAAGAACGCACTCAAATCTGTGCTGGCAGTTATCAGCATGGTATTGACACATGCAACGGTGACTCTGGTGGACCGCTTTATGTGCAGCATAAAAAGTATCCTTGCATGTTGCAAGTAGCCGCCATTACTTCGTTTGGTTATGTGCAATGTGGCACAGCTGGCATCCCTAGTATCAATACAAAGGTGAATTTGTATTTAGACTGGATTGAGAATGTAGTGTGGAATGTGAGCCCATTGTAAAAATAAAGCAAAAACTTAAACAGATCTTTTAGTTTTCTAAAGCCCAAGAAAGCACTTTTAAATGAAAAATCTCAAATAGAACAAGTAAGGAAGCCGAAAATTTCACACTCTTCCAACATGCAGGTATTAAAGCCAGGAAGTACCCTCAGGTACATAAGGCTTGTTAGTTATATGGAGTCTAAGGCGTGTTTTCACCTGATTTTACTGATTCTAAACGCAAAGATGCACCGTCATAAGAAAAACACGTTCTCTCAAATTTGGTTAATGTATGCGGCATAAAATCACTGGGAAGTTAGTAATTATATATATTAGGTACATATACGGGGACTAAGGGACATATTAACGCGATTCAACCCATTTTTGACACACAGTGTCCGCTTCACGGCTTTATCATGTCTAAAATTGTCATTTGTGGAAACCGTTTTATATTCTCTGACATATATGTTCGGATATAATAACAATAATAGCAATAAGCCAGCTGATTCCACCAAAATCAGAAGCAGTTATTGGGGTAGAAATAGAAATAGTCTCCCTTTGGAAGAAAGAAGTTGTGTATTGTCGAAGCGACAACCCTGGCAATGACAGGACAACATAAATGTGTTCCAGTAAGGGTACTTAATCAGTTGAAGCCACCAGTCAAACTTTCCACAGGAGCTATATTAGGACAGTGTCAAGAGATTGAGGCTGTGATAAACTGTGAAATACGTCTTAAGGAATATTCCATTGACAAAAACGACACATCGAGCAAAATTAACGCATGGACCATGAAACTAGAGCAAACCATCAAATTACGGTTAAACAACTCTTTCTTAGAATGGCCAATAAGCAAGTGGAAAACTATTCTTTTTAGTGATGAGTCCAAATTTAATTTTGTAGGAAGTGATGTTGTGAGATTAGTTCGACGCCTACGAAACAAGCGTCTTAAAAATTTCTATTGTCTAAAAACAGTCAAGTATAGTTGCTATGTTATGGTCTGGGGATGCTTTTCTGCTCCTAGTTTCTTCCGCTTCATCGTATTAATGATAGCCTGAATCGGTACGTTTACAGAGACATTATGGGATCCCTAATGTTGCCATATGCTGAATGGGAAATGCCACTTAAGTGGGTCTTCCACCAGGACAAGGACCCGAAGCATATGGCATAGGTCCTAAAATCGTGGTTACAGAGGAATAAAGTGGATGTAATGGAGTGGTCTCCACAGTCCCAAGGCCTTTAAAATTATGGGAAGTTATAAAAAAAAATTGATCGCAGTAATGTGCCAAATACTGATCAGATTTTTCAAAGTGCCCTGGAGCCATGGAGAAATATACCCCAAACTATAGTGAACAACCTTATAGCTTCAATGCCGCTGCGATGCGAAGCAGTTATTGAGAGTAATGAGTTTGCTACAAAATACTAAGTTTCTCTTTTATTTTATTCTAAATAGAGAACCGTTTTCTTTGAGTTGCAATTGTTTTGTCTTATTGAATATACATATGTAGGTGTTATTATCGTTTTTATGCATACATTGAACAAATAAACTGAAAAATATTAATAAATTTGGTTTGTTTACCTCAATTAACATCCAATATTTAAAATAAATTTAAAATAGTAGGTCCCCGGCAATTATTTTCTAGGTATTCGGCAGTATTTTCGTTATCATATTTCAGTTGCAAATGCTTTGTCCGATACTGTATACCTTTTAACACGTTAAAAAATCTGTGCAAGTTTATCTTTTCTGAAAAGTGAAAATTCAAACTCACAAAATTTTAAAATTTTTTTCAATGAAGAGTTTATTTTAGAGATCATATTATAGATTTCAAATTTATTATACTTTTTTTCTTTTTTCCTAAAAAATAAAAATGAAGAAGTTTAACACAGCCTTTCTGGCATAAATAAATAAAAGTAAAGATCTTAATCAAATCTTCTACTGTTAGAACTCGGCATTACTTGATATTTTGTGGATGATGTTTGGAATCGTTGCCACTCTCTGGTGATGAGTTACGAAATATTTTTATAATTCTTCAAAGCGACTTTTATCCAATTAGTTGATGAACAAACTTCACAAATACATAGGCACTGTCGTTGTTACTTGCAGTATATATATTTTTCCGTCAAGTTAAGAGAATTTGTAAACATTTATTATAAAAAATGGATACAACCTACACAAATGTATAAAAAAAACTGGCAACACTTTGACTGTCTATCGTGTACAGTCAACTTTGCTGTAAACATTGGTACATATTTCGTGTAGAATTTCTCGGTAAATCGCTAAAGTTAGTGAAAAATTGTAAAAGAAAGTATAATAAGTATGTGAGATTTGTTTTGAGACATTTTGTTAATGCGATTTATACCAAACAATGCTTGGTGCAAACATCTGTGTTTTAAGCTTGAGCTATTAAATTTAGGAAAATTTCGCAGTTTTATACTACGTAGACAAATTGCTTGCAACCTCATTCTGGTCCGCACTACACCACAAGTACAACAACGAAAAGCTAAAAGAATAAATCAACGAGAACCAAGAAAACGTTCAACCCAAATTATAAAGCAATAGTTGAAACAATATAAAACTGCAGTAAATTCATAAAATATTGAAGTCATGGACGAATCAAACATGCAGGATAAGGAACGTTTTGCCAGTCGGGAAAATCATTGTGAAATTGAAAGACGTCGGAGAAACAAAATGACAGCATATATTACTGAGCTTTCCGATATGGTACCCACCTGCAGTGCTCTAGCCCGTAAACCTGACAAACTGACGATACTGCGTATGGCTGTTGCACATATGAAAGCTTTACGTGGCACAGGAAATACAAGCAGTGATGGCACTTACAAACCTTCTTTTCTAACCGATCAAGAGTTGAAGCATTTAATATTAGAAGCTGCTGATGGATTTCTCTTTGTGGTTTCTTGTGATTCTGGTCGTGTTATTTATGTTTCAGATTCTGTTACTCCAGTATTGAACTACACTCAAAGTGATTGGTATGGCACAAGCTTATATGAACACATTCATCCTGACGATCGCGAGAAGATACGTGAACAGTTATCCACGCAAGAGTCCCAAAATACTGGACGCATACTCGATCTTAAAACTGGTACAGTGAAAAAGGAAGGACACCAATCGTCTATGCGTCTTAGCATGGGTGCACGTCGTGGTTTTATATGTCGTATGCGAGTTGGCAATGTAAATCCAGATACAATGGTTGCTGGTCATTTAAATCGTTTGAAGCAAAGGAACTCACTCGGTCCTTCTCGCGACGGCACCAACTACGCTGTAGTGCACTGTACGGGATACATAAAGAACTGGCCACCAACTGATATGTTTCCTAGTGTACATATGGAACGTCCGGTGGATGACGAAATGCATTCTTCACATTGCTGCCTAGTGGCAATTGGGCGCTTGCAGGTGACATCAACAGCATCCAATGATATGACAAACTCTAATAATCTGTCTGAATTTATAACGCGTCATGCAATGGATGGAAAGTATACTTTTGTCGACCAACGTGTTATGAATGTTCTTGGTTATACCCCAACAGATTTACTTGGGAAAATTTGCTACGATTTCTGCCACACTGAAGATCAAATGAATGTAAAAGACAGCTTTGACCAAGTACTCAAACAAAAGGGGAACTTTTCGTTAATGTATCGTGCTCGCGCTAAAAGCGGTGAATACGTTTGGCTGCGAACACATGTTAATGCTTTTCTGAACCCCTACACAGAAGAAGTAGAATATATTGTGTGCACAAATAGTTCAGCCAAAACACTACATTCGAACGCAGGACATGATGCTAATACCCCAGATCAATCGACTGCTGAACATGTCTACGTAGCACCCGTTGTGGACTACACTTTACAAGCTCGTCGAGATGTCACACCATCGGCAGGCACTGCGGATGGTATGTATGCCACTCATGGAATGATCGGGTCACACATACCCCCACAAAGTGGAATGACCGGGCAGCAAAGCAATAATGTTCCACGCCCTGGCTCAGCACAAAACGCCGTTGCCTACAATTATGATGCTACACACTCGCCACTAAGTGGCTATCCACCCAATGCAGGTGGCCCATCACCAAATACAGCACATATGGCAAAAATACCGAAGGCTAACAGTTCTCCAACTCCTGCGGCGCCAACCTGGACGACTCTTCGCCAACAACAAGCTGTATCTGAGGGTTATCAATACAATCAAACGAGTCCGGCACGTTCACCGAGTGGTCCAACATACACTCAATTAAGTGCCGGTAATACCCGACAAGGTAGCTATCACACCGGAAACAACACGCAAGGTGCTGCTCCGCCACCTGCAAATGCTTCTGGCATGTGGGGCGATTGGCAAAATCCCGCTCAACCACAACATCCGCATGTACCTCATGCAGCTCCACACACCGGTCATGTACCTCACGTCGTCCATGGAGCACATGTGCAAGCAGGTCAACCGCAAGGTCAGGAGTTTTCCGACATGCTGCAGATGTTAGACCAAAGTGGCACAACTACGTTCGAAGACCTCAACATCAATATGTTCAACACACAATTTGAATAAGTAGTGCCTAACTTAAATGCATAAAAGGAGAACAAACTTAGTAAAGCATTTGTGTAGGCTTGTAACATACATACATATGTATGTACGGATAAAGCAATATCATATGAAAAATATGTAGAAACTATTAGCAAAGTAAATTTTAGAACTACTTTAATATTTAGAAGTTACTCTTTGGCGAAATTTTGTAAAAGCTCATTTATATTAATGATTTAAATCATAAGAGTGTCGAACCATAGCACAATATTATTGCTGATAAAGCACGTTTCCAAATAATACCAGAAATCGTCACGACACTGCATTTTTTACAACTCTATTCATTGACTTGAATACTCGAATAGCGCTGTTAACGTCAAATATTATATTTTGTCATTGCAACGTCGTATAAAGTAAAGAATATTATTAAGAAGGAAGTACATTAGCTAGAACGTACAAATTTTCAACTATAAAATAACAAATTGGAAATAATTTATAGAAAGTTTATGTCGTCAGAGTTAAAATATGTGATTATTTGAAATTGTATTTGGGAATATAGTATCAGTATATTAATTCAACAACTAATTACAAAGGGATGAGGAAATTCACCTTAACAATAACTAGTAAACGATAATAGTACCATCATTTTTATTTTCACTATGATTTAAGCAAGCATAAACTTAGAAACAAGTATGCACGGACCTTGGAGTTTGTGTCTGCATCAATGTCAGTACTTACTGTTATTTTATTATTTATATACTCATATATAAGTTTTGCATGAGTATTAAGTCCAAACAATAACACTCGAAAATTTAAAAGGTGCTTAAACGGCAACATTTGATACAATTGCACGGAAATGACCACCAAATGTTTATACTTGAAATTTATTATTATTTGCTTAAAATTCGCATTTAGATATGTAGATTTATACAAAAAATAATATAAATCTACTAATAATTTTTTATATGGTACAGAAGCAAAGAGCATACATGCATAAGTTTAAAAATATAATGTAAGTTTATTTTTTATTTATATACCATCGCCGGATACACTTTCGTAGACTAAATGCTTCTATAACATTTAAATAATCACGGATATAAATTAAATATGAAATATCACATTTTATTGTCTGACAGTGTACTTTTATTTAAATAAAGTTTATCCCTTTGATAAAACGCACTAATACAAATATATATAATTTGTTTTAAAATTGGTTAAATGCAACTATGCAAAAATTTCGGCTAACTTGAATGTACAGAACGAGCCTTTCGAAGGGGCTGAAAAAAGTAATTAACAGAAGCAAAGTTAGTTGGTTAAAAGAAATGTGGGTAACCGATATGCCTAACGTATATAGGTAGGTACATAGGTAGGAATGGAACTGAAGATCTTAAATAACACAAAATTAAAATTTTGGCTTCTATCATACATAATACAATTCTCAATTGGAACTAGATAGATTTATTCGAAATTGAAAACACCGTAGGAACGTCGTAATATACATATATATTTTCGGTCATTAGATATTTTTACATTAAATAAACCAAAGTTTTTCTTTTATATACAAAATCAATTTTTACTTTATTTTAGATAATTAAACTTCCTAGTTGATACACATTACAATACCTTTTTTGGCAACTAATTTCTAATCGTCGGCCTTTTCTGGTGGCGGTCCACACGGCTGCAACATACGCTCCATCAAATTAAATCGAATGCGCGCTTTAGACTCATTTTCAGCAATTGCAAAATAATTCAGCATATCGTAATGTCCCATATAACTAGCAAGGGAATCGCGATGTTGATTAGTTAGCCATTCAAATTTTGTTGTATCCGCATGTCCGGTACCGATATACTTGCTCTGCAAATGCTCCAATTGACTGTGTATATTATATCTTTCACCCATTTTAGAAAATGTATATTCCAGTTCAACCAGGTAGTTGAATTAAAAATAAAATCAATTTATTATGAAACCACAGAGAAAATGTTCTAAGGATGTGCAAAACAGTAACGATAAAATATTTATAAGTGTACGTCGATATCCTTAGCTGCAAGCTTTAAATTGCATTGAAGTTGATTTATAAAAGATATCAGATTTTTTTTATTGATTGAGGAATCCAACTACAGTTATAGCTTTTGTTGTCAATAAATTATTACTTTAGTGGTTTTGGGACAATTCATTTATAAAAAAATAATTTCCTTCAAAATAGAATACGTAAAAACCATATCGGCGTGTTGTGTGTTTTAAAATATTTGAACTCTTTGCGAGTTCCTACAAGGTTAGTCTTTCGCGACAACCCGTTTTATTTTACAAGTCAAAAAATAATTACTTGTGGCGTGTGGAAACGATGCATTATTAACATTACGACCGAAATAAAATCTTTCTGGTATACAAACCATTCGCCTATGGAAGTGTCATCACTTCACAGCTGTTCATATTAAACCGATTAACAAAATAAAATATATCGATAAAATGCGGCGTTTTGCAAAATCCAACGTATTCATTCGAAGAAAAATATTGTACATGAAAAAGGTTGCAATTATAGGCAAAGAAAATACATGTTTGATATTAAAATAAACGTTACTACATAGGCAACTATTTTTTATAAGCAGGAATTATTTCGATATGTGTGGAAGAACTTGCTTGTAAATGCTTACAACGAATACATATATTTATACCGCATACTAAACTAATTTATTTTAACATTTTTCCAGAACATTGGAACCGAAGGATGTATTGTGCGCTTGTAGATATAAGTCAACAAAATTAGTTAATACTACAAACGAGAAAAAAACAGAAAGAAATGTTGCACCAAAAATTGATGAACAAAACTCGAATTCTTTTCTTGAGAGTACATTACTTACTCCAGAGTGGCGGTCTGAGTTTAACTGTGGTCGAACCTATCAACCATCATATAATATGACTCCTACTGATATTACACCTGTAATAGTATCTACTGATCATTTCTGTGACGATAGTAATAATGAAGAATTCAATGCCCAATCTCAAGTTATCGTGCCTATGATGTGGGGTATGATACCATTTTGGCATAAAGGTGACTATCGCCGACATGGTTTATCAACCAATAATTGTCGGTTAGAGCATATGCTGGAATCAAAATTATATCGTGGTCCATTTCGAAGAGGTCAGCGATGCGTAGTTCTATGCGAAGGCTTTTATGAATGGCAGACCACAAAATCAGCTAAACCCTCAGAACGAGCAGCACATCTATTATATATGCCACAAGCGGAAGGTGTAAAAATGTATAACAAATCCACATGGACTGCTGATAATGTCAATCTATTGAAAATGGCTGGTCTATTCGATATATGGGAAGATGAGAATGGTGACAGGATATATAGTTATAGCATAATAACATTTGAGTCTTCAAAAATAATGTCTTGGCTACATCATCGCATGCCTGCCATACTAGAAACCGAGCAACAAGTGAATGTAAAGGATTTGCTTCAACTTGTATACATTGCTAAACTCGTCTCTTTTTCAGGATTGGCTAGACTTTAAACGAGTAACAGACGATGAGGCCTTAGCTACTTTGCGTCCTGCCACTAAATTGGAGTGGTATCGTGTATCTAGTTACGTGAACAATTCGCGCAATAAATCAGAACAATGCAATAAGCCCATAGAGTTGATACAGAAAAATTATTCATCTAAAGATTGCAATAACAAAGGTAAATCCTTATTAAATTGGTTGAATGTGCGAAAACGTCGAGAGGAGCAAGCAAAACAATTAAGTGAGGATGAGAGTACCAACGATTGTGGTGGTGGGAGCGGTGGAGGCAGCACGGCGAGTGAAAGCGATGCTGAAAACCCGCCAAAGCGACCGCGTTTTCGCGATTATAAAAAGGCTGTTAGGGAAGCAGCTCTGCTCAAGCCTATCCCATCGATAGATAGTGCAAGTGAAAGGCAGCAAACTTGCGACGAAAGCTAATTTAATGAAGTCGTTTTTATATTTTGCTATATTAGCTATCTTTGAATTCGAAATAAACATTTTTTTTTATTTGTTTAAAACATAACTGTAAATGTAAATTATCATTAAAAGTAATAGTACTCAACATCTGCTAATTTCCTTTAAAGGTTTGTTTGTTAACCAATTTAAGAAAAGAAAAATGAAGAAAAAGTTTTCCGTTCATGATATAAGGGGTTTTTTTTCTAAATAAAAAGTATTAGGCTAAACGTTCTAACAAAGTACCGGTTGGGCTTGTAAAATATATTTTTTGACGCGTAATGAGTTTTAAAATATTTGAAATTTTTATCTGAGAAAATTATGTGATAAATGATATTCTTCCAGGTTTTATCTTAAAAATTTATTTCACTTTTGATGTTTTTACATATAATTTAATAGAGCAAAATTTAAATTAAATTTTTAAAGCATGTTCATCGTTATGATTCCCATTGGGCATTAATTAACTTTGATGAAAAAACTTAAATATGCTAATGACATAATAAAAGATTTATTATTTCATTTATACTGTAAGATCATCTTTATTCGGTTAAATTTTGTCTCTAAACTAAAAAAAAAAACATAATTTGATGCAATAAGGTAGAGCTAAAGCATACATTGAGATTCAACCCTGTAAAAAGGTAGAAGAGAGAGACCGAAAATTAAAGAGAAAAAACATAAAAGTCCGAAAAATTATCTCCTGTCGCGAAATAAATTGTTTTCCTTCTATTCTAAATTTTTGTTAAAGTGAATTTTATTTATTTATTTATTCGATAGATCGAGTGTAATAGAAATTATATATTAATACCAAAATAAAGTAATTGAAAATCAAAGCTTTCGCCATCTGAAATTACATATATGCGGGAAGAGTGAAGAATGGGAATTTTTCCAATTGTCATCGTTTGCATTGCTATTGGCTATTAGATTGAAAGCTAACTATATTAGTGCATTGATGTTGCATCCAACCGTAAATCATATATATGCACATATATTCATTCTACGATGCATTATATTTCTGAGGATTGTGAAAGATACAAATTTATAGTGAATAAGTATATTTGCAACTATGAGTTGACTCAAGAATAGGTTAACTATAGACCAATAAATGCCGATGGGTCATAAGATGTGTAACTTAATGTTGTGATCCCATTTACTAAGACGCAGTAAAAAGAAAAGGAAAACATTATTGTGACTAGATATTTTAGTGTGGTTTCCCGACATTGTAATATCAACAATTCAAAAGGTTAATTGCGTGGAAGGTTAAATTGGCAATTTATACTTTATGAAACATATTTCTTCGAAACAATTATTATATGGTCTCGGTGCACTTTCATTTCCACCCACTATGAGGTAGAACTTAATAGAATAAAAAAAGTTATTTATTATTAAAAATTAAAGAAAATGATTGGATCATTGTTTAAGTATTACTTAGTCGCTTTCCTAAATTTTGCAAGACTTTAAACATAACCGTCTTGTAATTGTGACATTAAGTAGTTTTTATAATATTATTTTATATTTAGCCAGGTCTAAATTGGCCTAAAGTACATTTAAAATTATTAAAATTAATGTAGATATATTTAGGATATAAAATGACCTAAACGTTTGAAGAAAACTCTAAAATTATAAATCTAATATACAATAAAACAATTCTACAGTCATAGGCTTTAATGTTTGAAAAAGAAGTATTTTATAAATTTTTTTTTAAGCTGGCAACATTGCATTGGCCGATGAAGAATACACGATGTTTAACGATTTAACGAAACGAGTGAACGGGCAACGGGCTGAATATTTTCCTTTTTATCTTACTTCCCTTGGTGAGGAGTTAAAAATAAAATTTTCGCAATGGAATATATTGCTGAAGTGAAAACAAGAATATCATAGTTAAAAGAAAATTCTTTTTGAAAACAAAGAACTTTGCGATTCTTTTGTTAGATTTGAGTTTTCCTCAAACACAAAACAGAATACATAAAAAAATAAAGGAATTTAAGTGAAGGTAAAACTAGCGTAATGAATCGTTTTTGGTACAAATTTTAATCGTTTCTGTCGAGTGAAATACAAAAGACGAAAAGAATAAAATAAGAATAGAACTACAAATTTGCAAAATATCTAAGGGAATTTCGTTGGTCTAATTGGAATGCAATAAGAGGAAAGGTATCTACAGAGAAAGATATAAAAAAAAAATTAAGCACAGGATAAAGTGGATTGAAGGTTCATTTGTTTAGGAAAAGAAAAAAATAGTGATTCCGCTGTTATATTAAATGAAAAGAATAGCTAAAAAGATCAGAATCAGGAAATGTTTGGTGCAAAACGATTTATCAATATTAAAGAGGTTATACAACTCTTTACATTTATAGACAATGAGAATTTCTTTTACAAAGTAAAATTTAAATTCATTGCTTGCAAAATAATACATTCTGCCGGTATAATCAAACAATTACCGTGGATATGTTATATAATTCGTTGCTGTATCGCATCGCGTTGTCTAATAATGCATTCCTTCCCCAATTTTGTATTCATTCCCAAAACATGAACTAATATATTATATGTGTTTCTCTATACCCAGTTGCTGCATTATTACAACAAACGACAATTACAATAAAAAATAAAGATATTACTACTATTTCTTCAAATAACCAATTGAATAATTGGCCACGGCCTATCATTCGGTGCAGCAACGTCCTGCTGAAAGAGGAGCTAAATAATCATACAAGCGAAAGTAAAAAATAAATAGTTCTTTATTGATAAAATTGTAAAAGTATCTTCGCATAAACGTTATAATTCTTTGTTCAACGCTAATCTATTAAAAACACATAGTACTTGGTGGCCTATAGTTTTATAAAAAAAAGTTATAAGTGCAAACACTGGCGTTCAAGAAATATCTATATTGGAATATTCTGCCGATATAAATAAAAACTCAATACGGGAATTCGCATTTTGCGAAGAACGTTAAGTTGTGCGAAAAGAAAACTTATTTGATGTGCATTTTCGACTATAATTCTTATTCTACTTTGTATCGGCGGTAGCTACAAATTAAAGGAACGGGTAAGCACACAAAAAGATTATAGTAAATAGAAACGTGTTAAAAACACACAGTGACAGCATCGTAAAGCGTCAAAACAACGGAGGCAACACTTTGGTATACTTCGACTTGTGAATAATGAGCCGCCATGAAGGTAAACATTTTATTTGAAATTTTTGAGAAATGTGTCAAAGTTTTAAGAACTGCAAAAATTAATTTTAATACAAATATTAACACTAAATTACTTTAAATTGTAAATAGGAGTCAGTTGTGATTCTTGTCTCAAAAGCAACTTTAACGGTCGCCGCTACAAATGCTTGATATGCTATGATTATGATTTATGTGCTGATTGCTATGAGGATGGCGTTACATCTACCCGTCATTTAGTCGATCATCCAATGCAATGTATTCTTACTCGTTCCGATATAGAATTGTTTTTCGGTGGCGAGATGCTCAACTCGGAGCAACCACAAAGTTTCACATGCCCCTATTGTAAAAAAATGGGTTTTAGCGATGCTACGTTACTGGAGCACGTTTCAGCCGAGCATACGGAGACCAGCCTCGAAGTGGTGTGTCCTGTATGTGCCGGACTACCGGGAGGCGAACCGAATCTAGTCACAGACGACTTTGCCGGTCATCTAACATTGGAGCATCGAACGGGACCACGGGAACTAATTTCATTTCTAATATCCTTTTTGAATAATACCAAGTTTAAACATAATACACAATATAAGCTACATATATACATACATAGGTTTTTTTTGTTTCTGTTTCTTGTTTTTAATACATCGAATGGGTTTCCTTAATATGTATCTTTGAAATATACGATGAGCCATCAGCAATTCGACATGGTGGTGGCGTACGTCGCATTCCTGGCCGTACTCTTGGAGGTCCTCGTGCACGTCGTTCTAATATGCACTTTAGTTCATCGAGCGGATTATCTGCCCTTTCTCCATCCGGAAGAGAATCAGTAGATCCTATTGCCGAACTACTTTCACAGTTATCGGGCGTGAGAAGAGGTGGACCACAAACGTCTCAGCTGCAACAATTGCAAATGCAAATACAATTGGAACGACAACAAGTGACGGTATTTAATTTTGTGTTTCTTATGTTTATATACAAGTACATATGTATTTTAGAACAATATTTAAATGGACCTGGCTACATACATACATATGTATGAATGTATATTCATGATACAGTAGAAAATTGCGCAGTTGTACAATTTTCACAGGAGTCAACGCGGTGTACATATGTACATCCGAAAGAATGACGAAATTATTTGTTGATGTTTTTAATTTCATTGAAATGTTTTTGTTTTTTTTATTTGCGCAATTTTTTTATATACTAATTAATGTAATTTCTTTGTTCGTTTTTGTTTAGGCAACTCGCCAACAGTTGGAGCGTTTGCCTCGACGGGCTCATCCGATGGTCTCTTCATCGAATTCGAATGCAACCATGCCAGAGGTGATAAGCAGCGGTCCGATATTAAGCGGCAGTGGTTCTGGTGGTAGTGGAGGCAGTGGTGCAAGCGGTTCTGGTAGTCTCAATGGTGGTGGCGGCAGTTCATGTCGCACCAATGAATGGACTGTTAATTCATCACTAGCAGCTCAGCAACAACCGCAGTCAGGTCTGACAGGCAACGCCGGAATCAACAACAGAGAAGTAGGTTTTATATTAACATTACATCCGACAACCGAATGTGTATTCCTAATTTGTTGTTCGGATCTTTCCGAATAGAGTGGCGGCGGAAGTGGTAATGTAAATGGGGGTAGCGGCAGCAATGCTAACAATATACTCGGCATGTCAATTGCTGGCGGTGCAGTGGGTGCGGGTGTTAATAGCGCAAGCAATGGGGCGGACGTTCAATCACAGTTTTTGCTAACAAAATTCATGCAGCCAACATTGAGTGATACAGAATGGGCTGAAATGGAGAGAGAACGATCTGATCGGTATGTATGTAGAAAAGTGTTTTTTATACAAACTCATATTATTATACATATTTAAACAGATTTCATATCAAAAGCGTTATGATTTTTTCTTTAAACGTATACATAGCTACCAATGCAAACAAAAAATAATTTGTAAATAATTATTAATTTAAAAATTCGGAAATGACAGTTGCTGGAAAGCACCCGATTATCAAGACCTTTTTTTTAGTTTTATTTATTTTATTTTTTTTAAGTTATTTATTAATATTTTTTTTATATACAAAACTTTCAAATAGCTGTATTAAATGTCGGAGAAGCAATATAGAAATATACATAAGTATTTTTTCAAATTAGAGTCATCTACATATAAGTGAAATATCGATGTTCGTTATAATTTTCCGTCAATTATTCTATTGAAAGTACAATTCTTGATGCCGAGTTTGGCGCGTTTAGATTAAAATACGTAACTAATAATTAATCTTATTTCTCTTCAATGTAGATCACAATTTGTACAAGCGCTTGTATTGTCGACTCTTTCCTATGACTCACTCGACACCATTGCAATGGGTGGTGGCGAGACGGAGCGCGATAATCGTGACGAATCGCAGGAAACCAATAGTGATAATGTAAATAATGAGAAAGTCTCAGCAGCGAACACAAAAAGTGATGCTAATGCGAGGGAATCGTTGATGAACAACAACACCGATGCCTCTGCACAAACAACAAACACCAGTGGTAGCAGTAGCGTTAGCGCCGCAACTATGCCTGGTAACGGCCGCCAGCAGGTACATCAGCAGCAACAGACCACTCCGGAAGATATTGCCGACGAGTACAAACAACTGCAGCAGCAACAACAACAGGCACAGCAGCAAACCTACCCATCAAAAAAGAAATCAACGAGTAACAGCGGTGTGAGTGGCGGCGCTGGAGGAACTGGCGGTAAATCAACAGCTGACAGAGGCATTGAACGGCGAGGCCGTCCACCACCTCCACCAGTAGGCGGTGGCGCAGCAGCAGCTGGATCACAGCCGCAACAGCAACATTCTAGGTAGTGCTATCGTCCTCATCAGCCATGACATGAACGTAAACAGCAAATACTAATGGAAGTGCAACATAAACACAAACAAAACAAACATCAATTAGGAAACCCGCAGCAAAAGTACATCTACAATCACAACAACAACAATTCCACATTTAGCAAATGAACACTGGAGACGAACGATGTCGTCGACAAATGAAAAAACACAACGCTATAAACACAAGTGGGGCAGTTAAAACCAAAATAAAAGTGCTTTGAAACCGTATGCAACGTGGCTAAAGGCTAAAGGATGATATGATGGCTACATATAGAAGCAGCAGATGCAACAAGCAGAGTAAAACATTATAAATATGGTTTATTAAATATATTATAATTATTAAAATTTATATAATTATAAAAAGAAAAAACAAAAACAAAGAGAAGGCAACCCAACCAACCAACACACCTATTGTAATGAAATGAACTAATTATAATTTTAAAGAAATTGAATATTTAAAATTAAAGGAAACACTATTAAAATATAAATAACCAAATTATCTGTAGCATTACCAATTTGAATATACACTACACGTGTAACTGAATGTATGGAGACAAAGTATGCTTATGTAAAATGAACGCGCGCAATTATGTAGGTCAAAGGAGGCGTGGGGTGCGTAAAGAGTAGAGTTCAAATTGGTTATTTTGTTTCAATTGTATGCAAAATGCTAAAATTTTAATATAATACATTTTAGTGTGAAAATTCGGAAGGTTTTTAGCGCGAGAATATGTTTTCAATTTTTCTCTATTTGTGCAACCTGCGTTCATGTACATACATCCATTGCAATATCAATATATTTACATATATTTATTTCGATAACAGTTGGATATTTGTTTTCCGCACAGCTTATTTCAAGAGACGTTTTGTCATGTGCAAAAATGATCGACCTTAAATACGAGAAATATGCCTTCTTCCATTCACCTTTGTTCCAACGACTTTTCATGTGATTTCTCAATTATAAATTATTAGCTAGTAGGGTTAATTTTGTTTATAGATCCATATAAGTGTAATTGAAATACTTTTTATTGAGAGAAATACATATGTGACATGTTTTTAAAAATCATGCAAATGAGTGTATTGAAGTTGGGGCGTAAATATATAGTACATCATCGACCAGGATTATTTCTTGTTATTCTGTTTTTAGATCTATTAATTGGTAATAAATTTTGGTAATTTGTCAAAGCTTTGGTATTGTTATTAAGGCAAAGCATGAACTAGGCGTCTGCTTAAAGTCATCTTCGGTTAATGCTTCAAAAACGTATTTTTGTCGGAAATTTCTATACGCATACTACGTTAGTGAACACAAAAAAGTTACCACGGCAGGCGTAAATATGGATGTTAAACTTTTTTTTTTTTTATTGGGCGAAACTAAAATTTATTTATATACTATATGTTTATATAAATTGTATGATTTCAAAGAGTAAAAGATAAAATATTCAATGTCTATAGAAAGTAGATATAATAAGCAAAATATTGAATTGCGGAGATTGGTTAGCGCAACTAATACACATCTAATGTTTAAATGAGTCCCTACGAAACTGGTAATGAGTTCTTGAATTTGTGAATGAAACGTTTCAAATGCTGAAAATGATGATATGATTGTATTGCAAGAATATTTAATAAATTTAAAAGTATTACAAGGTTATTTTAATTTGTTGTGCCTACATAAATCAGTATTTAAGCAAGTAAGAAAAAGCGTCGTTTTATTGTTTTTAAAATATTCTATTGTTTGTTGAAAAAGGCTGTTTGTGATACTTACTTTTACCCAGGTATAAATGGGGAAGACCCAATAAAGTAAATATATAAATGATCAGCGTGATCAGTTGATTTAGCCATGTCCGTCTGTCTGTATATTCACGAACTAGCTGCTCAACTGGCGGAATCGGCGGTATTGGACCACTATATCATATAGCTTCTTCACGAAATTTGGCTGCTACCGAAGTTAACGTTTTTCTTATTTCAAATAAATGTTTGTTTAACATTCTATCAAGTTTAAGCAAAACTATCATCTTTTAACCTGGTGATTATTAAAATCTTCCAAATGCTAATTAGGGCTATCCACGTCTTTTTGTCAACTCTAAAAAATTAGATAAAACTAAGTTATTTTTATATCAACATATCTTTAACATTTTAATTCTTATCTAATTTCATATATTTTTCAATAAACATAACTCACTTGTCTCATTAAAAGCGCAAAATAGTAAAAATAGTGTATACAAAATTTTAACGGAAATTTCGTACTATATTTCTTTATTTATTTATATATTCAATACGATTCATTTAACCGGAAATAATATAGGAAGGGATAATTCAAGATGTTTATTTCTGTAGCAAGGATCAATTATCTGTACTCATTGTGTGGTTTTGTTATTAATATATTCTAAAAACTTAAATTATCATTGATTGTGTTTAGACTGGGCATACTGGCCAAATCCTCCATACTGACGACAGCCTGATGCAAGCAAAAGTACTCCTCCACTGCGTGTTTTATAAAACGTTCATCTGAAAATTAGTTATTTTATCAACAAAGATTTTTTGATTAAATCTCTTTTATTTGGTCAAAATGTCTATGGAACGATTGTTTCTAAAAAAATTTTTTACATCCTTTATGTATGAGTTTATGTCAGAACTTAAATACCAATACACACAAATTTCAATTTATACACAATTGATTTCTGAGCTCACCTGGGTATTGATTTTCCAGAACTATAGAATGCGCCAAACGTTTTGCCAGTTTTTTAAATAAAAACCGGTTGGCTATGAGACCAGCCCGCATTGGTTTCATTAAATGTTTCACCATCCATGGCGAGATACGACGAATGCAACTGCATATGAGCACTTCGTTTAGTTCAATCGATGGGCTGCACGTCGCGAATTCGTCATCGCTATCGTCACCAAAAATTGTTTGAAATTTCCATTTAATGAGATCATGCCACCGAAAATCTTCTTCAACTAATCGACTCAACGACTCCGATAAACGACGCCGTTGCATATACAATTCACAAGGCCACAAACTGTGCCGCATATTTGAAACTGGTCTTTCAGTACGACATGGTAAGGGTACGTTTTGCTGCGGCGAACTATCCACGTTAATTGGCGATGCTTCATTATCCAAAGAAGAATTTATAGTTTGCTGATGTTGATTAGAATTTTGTTTTAAATTGTGATCTAACGTTGCACTTTTAATCTCTTCCAATACACCGCGTACGTGTGGATCATCCACTTCTGAATTCGAATTAAGACCCAGTAATTCCTCTAACTCTGACTTTTCCTCGCTAAATAGTTGGTCTAATTCCTTAGCGATTTCATCATCTTGTTCTAGTCCAATGCTATCAGCATGTAATTGCATTATCGGCGTGCAATTGCTTGTTATGGAACATGTACTCATTTTAGTTACCTCCTTAAGCTTTGTCGGACTTGTATCATGTGTCATTTTTGAATTGTCTCTAGTCAATTCTAATTTTGAGCCTTCGCCCAAACTCTTCTGATTTTGCCCAGGGCCACTATTGTCTTGTAATATTTGATTACTTTTGCTCTGAGTTGGGCGATGGTTTTTTGAAAGTTTAAGTAGCATGCGTCGCGAAGTTATTGGTTTGCACATCTTATGGGTGGCTGCCACTTTAGCTACAGTTTCTTGATTGAGACGGTTTTGAAACATTTCGATTTTTTGTTCCAACGATAAACCAGGAGTACTACAAATATTGTTCGAGGCTTCTTGTGTTAAACTGTTAGGATCATAATCAAAGGAAAACATGCTTTCGTCCGTTTGTGTCGCTTTTGCCTTATGACTGCATAATAGCCAATTGTTTTCATTCGCATCAATAAATTTTTTTAATTTACCCTCTAAACGATTTTCTTGTGTATTGCGGCGAACTTCAGCTATCTAAAAAGATAGTTGCGTATATTGATTTAATACAATTTGTCCGCTGGTGAACTTACAATCTTTAGCATAGTGCGTTGATAGCGGCGTGCATGCATACAAGACTTTAATGCCCTATCCTCCAGCACACGACAACACTCCTGCAATGCCGCCTTCTCAATCGGAAGCTCAGAGTTAGAAACCCCATCAGTTATGTTTGCGCGCCAAGCATGTATATTTTCAAGCAGTTGCTTCTCCAAATAATTGCAGTAATGCTTACGAACCTTATTCAATTAAATTTTTAAAAGTGTTAATATGAATATCCTTTTTAAGTATAAAATATAAATATACCATATCTGTCAGACGGATAAATAGTTCGGCGTTGGTGTTTTCGTCGTCGTCGCTGTGTCCTTCAACTTCATTATCATAATGAATGTCTTCTTCCCGGTCGAATCCAATATTATGATTATTGTTCAAATGATTAGCGTTGTAAGATTCCGTACAATTCATTTTAATATTATATTCTAAAATTGTATGCTTCTTCGTTCCATTTGCTTACTTCCACGTTCGTATCGAATTTATTTTGACAACGAGTAGAAGAGAAATAAAAAGGAAATACGATAAAGGAAGTGCGCACACTTCATACATTTGTACATATATGGACATCTAAACAAATTATTGGACTTTACTAAATTTTACATAGTTTTTTTTTTTTTAATATTTAATGCAATATATTATACATATAGCTTGTATCAGCCATTTTTCGTAGAGGAAGAACCTTTCCTGATTTATAAAGGAAGAAATGTAATTTCCCCTATAACTATTTGCGCTATATTTGAGAGTTCATATGGATATTGTTGTTGTACTTACAAGCACATTTCAATATTGAGTATCACCCTTCTATGAAATTTGAGAGGATTATGTGTACCTTTAATTACTGTAAGGAGCTCATAGGCATGGTCTTGTATCAAATTCCTTTAAATTTTACAATTGAGGAAAGACTTCATTAATAAATTTCATAAATAACAACAATAATATTTGTATTTACTTCTTTTATTTAAATATTGTTAAGTATATTTCGTTTTAGTATCGCACATTTTTTATTTAAGTTGAAAAAGAAACAACGAAACGATTTATATGATTTTTTCAGATTTTTTTTTTATAAATATACATAGGTGTATTTGTTCCTAAATTATTAGTTAAAAATTAAATAAATATTTATAATATTTAATTCGCACGTATACATACAATTTAATGAACAAATGAGTAACTGTAGCAACCAATTATTAACGTTTATTTTTTAGCAAGTACAATCTACCATAGATAAATATTTTAATCGCTTTTATTTATATGTGTCCTATAAAATCCGCAAAAAAATGTGGATGTTAGCAAGTACTCTTTTGAGGATTTGTTTTACGTAATTATTAGTATTCTCGTTTTACGAAATCTTTAGCATTTATCATTTCATAATTGCTCTGCTGATGCACTTAAAATCTATTTTATACAATGTTATTAAATGTATTTGCAATTAGTAAATATGTAACCTCGATAATACATTGTAAAGTATGTCAACGCTACCAACATCATTACTATCACTATTTTTTAATCCTCAATTACATTTGTATATTTATTCAAAATTTGTTGCATTTATTAAGCTTTTCGTTTACCCAACTTCATAAGAGAATTTAATAGACGTGCTTATATATATTTAACTTTTTAAATTTATTAAATGGTTTATTATAACCAAAAATTAAATAATTTAAAATGAACAACGTCTGTTGATACTTTGAATGCATGCATATTTGTTCTAATAATGTGTATGTTTTCCTCTTCTTGAACAACATCTTTTATTTTATTTTGTCTGCATACATTTTCTCACAAGTTATTTATTAAATCTATTTTCATCACTACATACATATAAAAAGATCAGCTAGCATTTACTAATGCTTGTTACTGTGTTCTAAGGTAAACTTAAGTTTCTTAACATCTTATACATTCCATAGAGATGCTGACATGTAGAGTTATTTTCGCAAGTATGTTTAATTTGTTTAAGGTGTGTATAATAATAATATTTTTTTAGCAATCATAGCTACGTCTTTTGCTATAACTCAGACACCTATTTATTATAAAAAGCCATACAATAGGAATTTGAAATCTGCGCAGATGAAATGTTTAGTCTAAATCGACAACGCTATCATCAAATCCAAACACGTTGCCCTGTTGTTGTTGATGCTGTTGCTGGTTTCCAGTTTGACTAGCATCACTGCTCGTATTAGTGTTTGTTTGTTGTTCATCATTATTGTCACTTCTATGAGGTTCAACATTTAAGACATCACTTTCCATAACGTTGTCGTCTGATTGCGGTACTTCTCTCATACTGCTGTCCATTACACCAACATCGGTGTTTGCCAAAACAACATCATTTATATTTTCTTCATCGCTTAAAGATTTACGACAGATTGGACATGTACCGTGCAGGTCCAACCACGGTACAATGCAATTTTCATGATATATGTGCAAGCATGGCAGCCTTCGTACTATTTCATTTAAGCGAAAATCTTCCCAGCACACCGAGCACTGTGTTTTGCGTTCTACATCTTCGGAGGTTACATGTACTTTGGGAATTTCATCTATTTTCTCTTTTGGCAAAGGTGGTGGACCGGATGTTTCCATTTGATTAAGTAGTTGAGTAACAATTGTATCAATACCTTCACGACCCCAGGCATAGTCTCCAGGATTTCCCATAAAAAACATTGGTGTAGCTCCAAAGTAACCATCTTCACCTCCGGAGAGAGATTGTAAAACATCAAGAAGCACAGTGTCTAAACTTCCAAGATTGGGTGGATGTACTCGACCTCCCCCAGGACCACCGCTTGCTCCGCTATTATTTCCTGAACTGCTAGCTCCTCCTCCACTTCCCAAAAGCATGCTACTGCGTCTATTCGCCGGGCCAATGGCAATTTCTATGGGTCCGTTGCGGGACATTAAAAGTGTTTCTATTTCCCCCCGTATTGCATCTAAATCAACCATACGATTTAAGCCAAGTGCATCAGAACTGCTATTGCTGGGTCCGTCAGCTAAGCTTGTTGCACTGCTGCTGCCACTTGCAGTATTCGGTACCGATGGTAGCTCTTCCACAAATCCACCAGAGCAATGAGGGCAGGTGAAATCTGTATTTGGAATGTTTACTTCCATACTACACACATGACAATAGAATCGTGTCGGCAGTGGCGCACGTTCATCAATCACAGCTTCGGCCATTCTGATTTCGTTCGATGTTTCAGTCAATCCAATTGAAGAAGGTAAGGTGTTTTCTCCAGATGCACCTGCAGTATTGCCCGTTGGTATGGAATATGAACGTGATTTTTTGTTGTTACTAATTTTTACTTATTTAATTTAAATTTTTGCAAATCGAATTATTTGTTTCCCTCTCAATTAAGCTATAATATATTGGGACCTTGCTTATTTTCTTACGGTATTGAATTCGGTGTGCTCACTTTTAAGTTCCACTAACTTCAAGACAATTTGACAATCAGACAACCGTTGTCCAATAAGTCGAACGATTTTGTTTTTTTTTTTCTGTGTTGAAATTTACCGATTTTTGCTCTTTTCCATGCTAAATCTTGATTTATAAATTGTTTAAAATATTACATATGAGGTTTCACGCAATGTAATTGTAGTATTTTTTGATGCGCAACTTGTAACGATTGCATAGATATTTTTAATTTAAGACTTTTATGTTATAAAGCTGAATGAAAGTTCTGCTAAAATAATTCCATTGACTTCCACTTAGGAAGTGTTCATAAAGTACGTAATGTCAGACGACCCGTTTTACCATAAATTTAATAAAAACGATTAAAAAATATGTTTCGTTGAATCTGGCACCTCCTTTTAACCTCACTTTATTTTGACGAGTTGAGGCTGTCAGACAGAAACAAAAAGTCATCTTGGTGTTTAGCTGGTTTTGTGTTGGTCATTGGGAAATATTTCATTCCTCTCCTTGAAATATAATTTAATTTTATTTATTTGGATTAACTTGAGAAAATACAGCTGCAAAATGTCTATTATGGCTTATAACGGAGGGTGTCTCGTCGCTATGCGCGGGAAGAATTGTGTAGCCATTGCAACTGATCATCGGTTTGGTATACAAGCTCAAACAATTAGCACAGATTTTGAGAAAGTTTTCCAAGTAAATCCCCGTACATTTTTGGGGCTTGTTGGTTTGCAGACAGACATACTAACTGTGCATGATCGTATCATGTTTCGCAAAAAACTATATGAAGATCGAGAAAATCGGGAGATGACACCGGAACCTTTTTCTGCTATGATATCTAATTTTTTATACGAACATCGATTCGGACCATACTTCATTGAACCAGTAATTGCCGGCTTACATCCCAAAACTTTGGAGCCATTTATATGTAACATGGACCTTATTGGATGTCCAAATAAGCCGGATGACTTCGTAGTTGCAGGTACCTGTTCGGAACAACTGTATGGTATGTGTGAAACATTATGGAAGGAAGATCTAGAACCGGCAGAATTATCAGAAGTGATATCTCAGGCTATAGTTAGCGCATTTGATCGTGATGCTATTAGCGGCTGGGGTGCGACTGTTTATATTATTGAAAAGGATAAAATTACTAAAAAACAAATCAAAACACGTATGGATTAGAAATATGTTTACCTTTTTATGAAATAAAATGTTTTATGAAATTAAAACAAAAAATAATATTTTTATAAATGTATGGTACATTTTGCATCAATTTGTAAATGTAAATGACAACGGTTTGTTAAATTTCCCCAATTTATAAATCAAAATACAAAAGTGATTTACAACATACAAATATGTAAAAAGCAAAAAACTGTCTCCAAATTGAGAAATATAGCCAAAGATGGCCGCCTTTGTTCGACGACTAAATTTAATTAATGCTGTAAATAGATGTCAATTTAAATCATAAACTTTATTAGCCATTGGTTTATATTATTTTTCAACACAATATATCTTACAATTTTATTTATATATATATGGATTAGTCATCTTTCCATTGTACACCTTTCATAGCCATTGCCAGGGCAGCTTCTTTTGTCTTTGCCCCACCTATAAATCCTGTTGAGTGTACAAAAATTAAGTCTGGTATATTCGCTGTCGTTGAAAGCTCTTCATCTCGTAAACCTCGCCAGGGTTGTGGTAAAAATTTTCGACCCAAAAAACTGCTAGGGGATACAGGAACGCCAGCAACTCGCCAACTTTGTTCCTTTTCCGAAAATATTACTAATTTAGGAATACCCACAACATTATATTCCTTCTCGAGATCAGATAAATGTTCTTTCCAAGGACAGAAGCGTTCCAATATCAAAATTTCACCAGTCTTATGAATAGATTTAGCTTGTTCTAATGCTTCCCGAACGTATTCTCGTGCCCTTATCCAAGAGCCGGCCATATCTAAAACATTTTCTACAAACTCTTTTCCAACCAATTCTAGAGCAAGTTCAAAGCGTTTTTGTTCAATTACACATCCCTGTTCGTCTTCCCAAGAAGGATTTAATCTGTGCACGCGTGAAGCGAGGTGTGTTGATATTTTATACAGTGGTTCACCCACATTTTCGTACATTGGAATTCCGTTATCAATAGCGTCCACCTCGCTAATAAAGTTACGATATATTTGAATAAAACTCAACTTTAAATTTTCCGGGGATAGTGGAGACTTTCTATATTCTCTTAATATACATTCTATTACCCGTTCACCATAATGAGCATAAATAAGACCAGCACTACTGAGCCTGTAAAGAAGTATTGTTTTTTTGTTTTAGGATTTGAAAACTTGCCGTAAAAAATTACCTAATCTTAAACTCGTTCCCAAGGTCCGGTCGCAGGGAACTGAGTGTTTCCGTAAAATCTCTTTGATGATGATCATACCATTTTTGTTGATGATTGAATTCGCCTCCTAAATCAACTATAATATCACATTTGTCACGCAACAATTGTTCGTCTCGGCTCCTAAAAATGCTAGCGTTCTTATATTCCGGCAGTTGTTTAAGCATAAAACATGCCAACACCTCATCGCAATGAAATGTTCCACTGTGAGTGCCAATTACAGGAACTTCGTTACGAGGGCGCTTAGCTGATACACAGTCAGAGCTCATTCTAAAGAAAATGTCTAATTGAGTTCTTTGGACACGATGCTGAAAAACTTTATAATATACCATATACACGTTGATTTTGTTATTAAAGAATTAATATTTAAACTGTGTTTACCTTGATTCCAAGCGCGTTTTGTTGCAAGGGTAATCAAATAGCACGTGAAATGATTTGCTGTCATTTTAGTAAATAAGAGTTGTCATTTCATATGGCGTATTTTCGAAAATAATGTAGATAAATTCGGAATTATGTGCGGAACACAATGCTCGCGATTGCAGCAGCACGACAGTGAAATGAAAATGGCGTTGTGAATCCTACTATATGTTTGTGAGAAGGCAGCAACATAGCAATGGCCGGCATGTGCACAAAACAACAGAGAACGTATATAAATAATACGTTCTCTGATCTCTCTATCTTTCATTCTACTGTCCACTCTACTGTCGTCCTACTGCCGTTGGTAAATATAGGATTACATTGAAGTTAGCGAGAACGACAACTGTCGGCCTGCCGTCGTGTAGTCGTGCAGCTGTCAAAATAGGTCCGTCCATAAGAACGTGTATATTTAATATTTGCAGTCTGTCGAGAGCATTGTATTCCACACATGAGCTACAAAAGATTCGCATGACAACAGAGTATAATTAAAACATATGTTGCTAATTTGTTTACGGTGATTTTTGGGGCAAACTAAAATCTAGAACGTCAATGATAAGTTGCCATAAATAAGACGATTAAGCATTAACGATGAATGTTTAAACAATCTTAAGTGACGGAAGAATTTAATCAAAAGAGGAAAACAAACTTGAAAGCAAACATACATATGTTTCCAGAAAGAACGAATTTAGTAGAAAGAAATTTTCTATGCAGAATATTCCGTCGAATTTGACTTGATTACAGAGAGTAGACTTCAGCGGCAGATACGCTCAGGATGAAAAGAAAACATGGTCACAGCTTACAATAAGGGTAATAAAAACATCAGGCGGCCTGGTTCTTTTTCATATATAGCTTGATTTTCGGAAAATGGCGAATGTACTTAGAAATGTGGAACCTAGCCAAAAGAAATTACAGTCGACAGATGGACGAAAAAGTATAAAATCTTGCGTAAAAGAAATTTTTATTGACAGAAGAATTTGGACCAAGGCGGAGACCAAAGCATTTTTGAATGCGTATATTTCTAGAAAGGATGAATTTCGGAATGTGCGGCAAAAAAAAATTGCTATGCAAAATGTTTTGTCTGATTTAGAGAGACAAGGTGTTTTGGTAAGTTTTGACTAAATATTTATTTGAAAATAGCATTTATTTCATTGCCATTGAAGTACCAGACTACAACGGTGGATATGCTCTCATCAAAATTTAGAAACTTGGTTAAAGCATACAGGCAAAGCATCGGGAAACGAATGTTTGCTGTTCCTTGTATAGCTCCGTTTATGGATTTGATGGATGAAATATTTTCAAATAATGCACGTGTATCCGAAACCCGCTCCGTTAAGTCTGCACAACCGCCGAACAATAAAATCTTATTAAATGAAGTGGATCAAACAAATTTCCATCTGGGAGCAGAATCGGAAGAGACCCATTCCGGAGAAAAGCAAATTTTTAGTAACAGGAGAATATGGACCAACGAAGAGATCGAAGCATTTTTAAATGCCTATATATCCAGGAAGGAGGAATTTCGAAATAAACGTAAAAAGAAGTTTGCAATGCAGAATGTGCTACATGACTTGGAAACACAAGGAGTTTTGGTAAGTTTTAAATGTACATATTGCATGGACTTTATTAACTACCTGTTTCATTGCAGAGCCAGCCTACAACGGTAAAAACACTGTCAACGAAGTTGAAAAATTTGTTCAGAGCATACAAGTATGGTATCGACAATAACAGTCGGACAAATTCTTCGTGTAAAACTCCGTACACAACTTGGATGAAGGAAATTTTTGCAGATAATCCAAATATTTCCATAAACATCCGTTGCAATTCGTATGAGCAATCATTAAACAATACGTCCACATCAACCGAGGAGCAGTTATTACTCAACTGGGGTAGAAATGTAGAGACAGACTATCAAAAATTTTCGCGACAGTCCGCTCTGTGCAATCGGGATGAATATGGAAGCGGACAAGGAAATATAACTTCCCCAAAACAATTCGGCACATGTTCTACACCATTACCACGACAACATCGGCCAGCGATGGAGTCAATGGATAAACCACCCGAAAAAACGCAAAGTTTTAATGACAAGAGAATTTGGACTAAGAGGGAGACCAGAGCATTTTTGAAGACATATATTTCGAGAAAGAGAGAATTCAGGAAAGTACGAAAAAAGAAGTTTGCTATGCAGAATGTATTACAAGACTTGCAAAGAAAAGGCGTTTTGGTATGTTTGAAATATTTACTTATGTCGACCTCGTTGAAGTCTACATAATTTTTTATTTGGTTCCATTTCAGAGTCAGAACACAACGGTAGATATGCTCTCAACAAAATTGAAAAACTTGGGGAGAGCATATAAGCAAGCTATCGAAAATAGCAAAGGAACGAACACTCCCGTGATAGCTCCGTTTGGGAGTTTGATGGAAGAAATTTATAAAGATAACTCAATCAATTGCAATAATCACACAGTATCCAAGAAACAGAAAACTAGTGTAAAAAAATCACAAAAAGCTGAAAATACAAAAGATAAATCATTATATGCAAAAGAAATTTTTGGCGGCAAGAGAATCTGGACTAACGAAGAGACCGAGGCATTTTTACATGCCTACATTTCAAGAAAGGAGGAATTTCGGAATGTGCGTAAAAAGAAATTTGCTATGCAGAATGTTTTGTCCGATTTGGAGAGTCAGGGTGTTTTGGTAAGTTTTGACTAATTATTTATTTGAAAACAGGTATCAGATCCTTTTTATAGAATTATACCTATTTTTACCATTACAGAGACACACTACAACAGTGGACATGCTGTCAATAAAATTTAGAAACTTGGTTAAAGCATACAGGATAAGTATTGGCAATACCAAACGAAAAGCTGCCGTTCCCTGTGTAGCTCCGTTTACGGATTTAATGGATGAAATATTTTCGAATAATGCTCGTATATCCAAAGCCAACTCCGATATGTATGGGCAATCGCCGGACAATACGACCTCATTAAATAAAATTAGCCAAACGTATTGCCGTCTGGCGGCAGGATCAGAAGAGAGACATTCCCAAGATATGCAAATATTTAGTGACAAGCGATTTTGGACAATTGGTGAGACCGAGGCATTCTTATGCGCATATATTTCTAGAAAGGATGAGTTTCTGCATGTGCGTAAAAAGAAGTTTGCAATGCAGAATGTGTTACTTGACTTGGAGAGCCAAGGAGTTTTGGTAATTTTTAAATATGTATACTATTTACATCAAAACAGTTATATACTACTCTAAATTAATTTGCTATTTGGTTTTATTGCAGAGACAACCTACAACTGTACATATGCTCAAAACAAAATTGAAAAATTTAGCCAGAACTTATAAGCAAAGCGTCGAGAATAAAGGGTGTGACAGTGATGGTGGTAGTGGAACATGTGCTGATTTGATGGAGGAAGTATTTGGAGGGAATCAAATTGCCACCAACGAACACATTATATATTTGTGTGGTCAACCAGTGATCAATACATCTGAGGAGGAGTCATAGGTCAATTGTTCTACATACTCCGTAAAAACAATAACAGCATATATAATACCTATAATATTATAAAAAGAAAAAATGATTAGCTGAAGAATTAGACAAAGTAACGCCCAAAACTAAAAATTTCAATAATTTTTTTTAAATCCCTTGGTAATTTCGAAAATTTATATTAAAAATAATTTTTAAACTTTTAGTCCTAAATATCGGATTTAAAATTTAAAAACAAAATTGATCCCGAATACGGTACTAAAACAAAATTAATTCGATTAAAACTTTATTTTTAATTTGCATCCCAACTACTGGATTGAAAAATATTAAGTAATATAATTGGTAATTAAAAAAATATTCTAATTTTTGAATAATTAATTAAAAAC
>NW_017537312.1:812404-888636 GCF_001853355.1 Bactrocera latifrons
ATCCTGATGTTGGGGATATTTTTATCAAAATATTAAATTTTCTCTTTTTAATCCCAACTCAAACCCGATTCAAAATTCCAATTCGAACATCGGAATTAAGAATTGAAATTTTAATTTTGAATCCTATTCAATCCAATCTAATTTTTAGTCAAAAATATTTCAATAAAAAAATTCGCAAGGCTAATGTTAAAAAGCGTCAAATATTTAAGTTTTTATAATATATAAAAATTTCACCGAAACTAAAATTACTAATAGTACATATTTTTTTATGATTAAGGTGAATACTTCTCATAATACTTTCAATTTAAGTTTTTGGTGTAAACTTTTCTCTGCGCTCCTTTGTTTACATTTATGTTTTTATTGCGAATTTGCTTGATTGTTCTGTGAAAATTGATCTTGATACAGAGTTTTATAAGCCGACGGCTAATTTAACACTAATGAAAATGTACCGCCCAAATTTTGCTAAAAACATTGAATTACATTTCTTTGCACAAGTTTATATATTATTTTTGTTAATTTATTGTTAGAGGTGGAGCGCATGCTTGTGTAAAGATGAGCAAACGTTCAACTGTTGTTTGTTGACACTGCTGATTAACGTATTTGAACTAATTTAAAATCATAGCATCCGATGACGGCATCATAAACTGGCAACCATGCGCACTTGATGGAGCGCCTTTATTTTACACAAACACTGAAATATAATCCCGAAGGTACCCATATAACATTTATCTGTACATAAAAATAACAAACAAACAAAAAGTGTAAAAAATCAGCATATACCCACTTGCGTATTCATAGAATTGTATAATGGAAAAGTATGTATGAATATGGAAATAATTTCTAAAAGCACCCGAAATCGGATAACTGACTCTTTTGTTATTTAGTATGCTTATAAAACGAAAATGGCTTGGACGTTTCATTGGTGGTAAAATAGAAGATTTGCAAGTGTCTTAAATTGTAGTTAAAACGGGAACTAGTTCGCCATGGCCGAGGCTAGGTTAAGACGAAACCTGAGTCGCCACATTCCGTCAATGTAAGTTATTTGAAAATGTGGGAGTGAGCCAAAAAATACATAAATACATATGTATGTATGTAATAGCATGAGTTTAAATAGTAATTCGCTAATATTTACGAAAAAATGAGAGTTAAAACAATTATCGGATTACTGAGTCTTGTGAATAATTAACACTCTTTAATTTGGGTGTTTTATTGTTCCTATAAAGCAAATTAACTACTTAAATAAGTTTTTAATATTTGCTTGATTGTTCTGTGAGTGAGTAAGTGTCGAACTGCAATATTAATTGTCAGTTTTAGAATATTATATAATAATGACGTTAATATAACTGCTTTGCTAATTCCATAGCAAATAATCAAGAAATAACGGCAACGATTCAAAGGCAGAGATTTAGTTTAAAAAAAGTGTGAGTGTGGCTTAACTTAGATATAAAGCTGAAACGCCTTTATTCGACATTTGCTCGTTAAGGGGGGGATTTTTCTTGCTTAAACCTTTTTAAAACTTATCTAGGAATATGTCTCCCAAGTTATAGATGCGAATTCGAAAAATTGTCGAAGCTAGAAGTAGTGACCGAGCGTCTAGCAGATATATGTATGTATGAGCGCTTGGACATAAAGCGAAAACTTTGACGCGCAACTTCTCGGTTTTYCAGTTTTACGATTTTTCTTAATTGGCGGACAGGATAGGAAAAAAAAAACTAAACGTCGTATGGAATTTGGGCAAAGTTTATTATCTTTGGCATTAAATTATCTTCTATTTAAACTAAAAAATAAACTAAGAAAAGTTAAGTTTGACCATATTTTTAAACAACATTAAATAWTTTTTTTGGTCAAAAACCACTTTTTTCAATGGTGAAAATTTTTCAGAAAYTTACACGTTAATTTTTAGAATTTTCTTAGTTTAACAAGAAGATAAGTTATTAACAAATATGAATGTCTTTGAATTTTTTGTTTCCCATAGAAATTGCGGGCTGCAAACCTGCCCGACGTCCGAAAAATGCACATGCGAGATGCATGGGCAATTGCTTCCCAAAGGCAGAATATCAAAGATTTCGTATACAAAAAAATTGTTGGATGATTTTTAAATACAAAACTATAAACCTAGAAATTTCGCTTTAATCAATCATTTCTTTCCCCCCAAAAAAAAAAATCGATTTTTTGAAGCCTCCAAAGCAGGCTCCGTCCTTAAAAACAAAAGTAAATAAACCTTTAAAGAAAGCGGTATTTTACTACCGAAAAAGTGTTAGTTGTGCGCATCGAAAAAATCAAAAATATTTGTTACTGAAAAGAGAAATTATGGCAATATTTACGGGATATTTTCTTCACGGCCTCACATCAACGAAACGTCATTAATCGAACAAGTGTTAAAAGGGCATCTGTGCTTTTAAACGTTTTGAATAGAGTAAGTGTTGTCATTATCTAATAGATTTACTCTATATACATACATTTCGCAATTAATTACAGCTACGAAAGTCAAATTGCAAATAATTATGGTGAAAAACATTTGGATTGGTTATCAACCTATTATATAATGGTTATGTTAGAAACTACTACAAGATCATCATAATTGCGAACTTTTTAAAAACACATTTATTATAAAATGCTTGCTCGATTTGAACCAAAATAAAATAAATAAACCATACTTTACCACTTCTCATAGAGCGCCAACTGGATTCTCCCCAGTTTCCTTTACTTTAGATCAGAAAACTGAAGCTTTAATGAAGGTTAAGTCAAAATTGAAAAGTCCGAAAATTTTGTGTTGCAATACAATCGTGAAAGTCTTATTACAGAAAGAACAACATTAAGTTACAGGAAGCGTTGTTGTTGTTGTAACGGTAGAATTCTGCCGAGTTGACAGTCCTTAGCCGTATAAAAATCCGGGTACGTTCCGGTTTTCGTAGACCCGACTGTCGTGGGAACGGTGAAAGTGTCTGAAATCTGTAAAAAACTAGCAAAACTCTGCCATTTTTGAACAGTGTTGCCTACTCAAATTTGGTAAATTCAGCTAAATGCACGAAATTCTTGTGCATTACAAACTTGCATTAACATGGGTCAAATGCGCAAGTAAATGTAAATTAAGCCCGCTAACGCATATTAGCGCTGCCGTCTGTCAGGGCTATAACTGTGCCAGCCGACAATAGTACTCTTCCACACATTCATTATTCGGCTCATCGTTTGCAGTTCAGTTTGGATGATTGACTACGGAGTGAATTGTTTGAGCCAGGTGCCGTCTATTGCCACGTGTCGACGCCAAAAATTGAGTTTATTACATTTAGTGCAGAGCCCACATAACACTCATCATGCTACCGTTTTTATAACCCGAACGGTGTATATTAAGATTGCCACGAAATTTGTAATACGCAGAAGAAAATGTCGAACACCCTATGATTAGTGTTTGCGAGGATACCAAGCGGCAGAGAGGCAATTTGACCACCTTGGAACCGGCGATAGCGGACCATTATAGGAAATTGAACAATCAAAATCATGTCTTTGTACGGAAAACTTTTCTATTTGACGACATATTATTTATTTATGAAATTTGGTACGGATTATTATATAAGGCGGTACAACGGTACAATCTCAGATCGGACCACCATAGCATATAGCTGCCATACAATCTGACTGATCAAAATCAAGTTCTTGTGTGGAATATTTTGGATTTGTGACGGATGGTGTATTGACGGTGCAACCAAAGTTAATGCTGCTCTTTAGTCTTTCATTAACATACGATATCTCTTTATTACTTTTTGTTTTTGAAATTTCATAACGGACCAACTGTCAAACTAATACAAAGTATATTAAAAGTTACAATTATCAATGCGCCTCATGTTTCCGAATCATATCATACATATATAAAAAACTATAAATGTAGATGTCTTGGAATATTCTTGATGCTATAAATAACCGTTATGTGAACAAATATTTAAGCTGCAGATAAATTCGCTCGTTAATTTATAAAAGACAAGCAGATTCTACAAATAGCAAATATTTAAACAAATGTTTCTCGAATACATACATATATACAATGTAGTACATTGACCGGAGAGATTACATGGTACGTTTTTATGCCAATAAATATCTATTTCGAAACCCCCCATTATATTACCAATAACAGTTAATCTTACATATTTGCTTGGCACTTGCATTTGGAGTACCGCAACAGCCACATTTACTTACAGCGGTTTGAATGTCAACGCCAATAGCCATGATCTGCAAGATCAATATCAACAATCCAACAAGATTTTGCTGATTATTATGACAGATCAGTGGCAAAAGTGTGTGTACTTTAAAATCATTGAGAGTACTTCTTCAAGAAATACTCAATATACTCAATGGGTTTGCTCGTAGTATGTATGTATGGAGTTATGTTCGTCGAAATACGCGTCGGAGTGCGTAATTGCATCATAAGTGGCAGTAACTGCACTTAATGCCGTCATTATTTGTTTAGTACAAGAGATTAATTCAAAGTAAAAAATAAAAATAAATAAATTCGTTTTATATAAAAGTAGAATGCAAAAGTCCACAACCGGATATCTAATACAATGCAACCGTTAAATGAAACAGTGGTGAAGTGGGTAAAAATGTACGGAAATTGAATTAAACTAATTGAAATGTATTTAAAATAAGTGAAAACTATAGCCGATCCCATTACCATTAAATTCCACTGGGGATATCACAGAATGGACATATGTATGTATATTTGCAATTGTGTTCATTATTTTTCTGAAGTGCAAAAGTGTTAAGAAGAGAAAAAATGGTGGAATGATTTACAATATGAAAAGTGTGTTTAAGTGGATTATTTTTGCATATTCTAATAATTTATTACACTTCAAACTCTTAATGAAATCTACGGCATGATTTTGCACAACCGTCTCCTGGTTTCAGGTACAATTGTGTTCATAATAAAAGCAGCGCTCGCTGAGTATTGACAATTGAGTGCAGATCAATTTTAATTCAACTTGTTTTCGAATGCTACGATATAAACAAATATTTTCAAATTATAGGATTATGTTCTTTTGTTAAATTGAATAGATTTCAAAAGTGTAATTGAGATGTGTGTTCATAAAAGAAGCAGAAAATAGGTGTGAAACAACAAAAGAACCAATTGATCGATTAAAGATAGTATAAAACAATAATTAAGCTAATATCTATTTATATTCATAAAACTCTCCTCTTATATTTTGATTCCTCTTTACAAAAAACCATTATTTCGATAAATAAGCAAGTGCGATTTGAAACTTTGCATATGTCCGTTTCCCTCCATATGCATGTAGTTGCTATGAGAAATAAACTTACCTGTGAAGGTATATATGACTCGGTGCAATCGACGTTAACTTTTTTGTTTTTTTTTGTACAGTCTTGCATATTTTTTTTATTATTTGAGCTTTTTATTAAATGTATAGTTCGTTCGGTGTATGGCTTGGACAAATACATTATGTGTTACTTCAACTTAATAATTGCAAGCAGATCTGCACAATGATCTGCAGCTAGAATCCATGTGCAGTAAGTTTTGACAAGCAGATGATTACTGAAGGAAAACATTTCAGAGAAAGGACGAAAGAGTTAAACTAATAATAATTAAATCACTTTTACAAATGATTCATTACAAAAACTTTATTCGTTCAGTTCGTATGGCAGTTATATGTTATAGTGATTCGATCGTTCGCACTTTCTTCCGATCGTTCAGTTTGTATGGTAGCCATGTTTACGCTATAGTGCTTTGGTATCGGCGGTTTCGAAAAATGAAAAGCTTTTTGAGGACAAAAGGACGTATGTCAATTTCTGGCCGACATCTCAAAAACTGAGGGAGATGGCTAAATCAACTCAACTCATCATGCTGATTGTTTATATGTACATGTACATATGTATTTTGTAGTGTCTCTGACGTTTTGTCTAGTGGCAAACTTAATATTACCCTCTTCAGGGTATAAATATAATTTTGGATGCAATTTCTGTTGGAAACGCATCAATTTTTATCATAGAACCATATCAATTCATACTGACATTAATATAAACATAACTGTAGACACATCTATACGTATATATGTATATTGTTGCGAATTCTTATTGAGCTTTGCTAGTGCTGCGAATAGTGGTGTCTATGACAAAAAAAAACCGGTTCGTTGTTGAAAACTTCCTTCACTGCCAAAGTTCCTGATGCGTTTGTTCTAAGTGTCGAAGCAATTACAGACATGCAAATACACACTTCAACTCACATAAATACCATAAATAACTTTGATTGCGTACACTCACATACATACACACTTTTATATTTCCCAGACAATTATTTCATATTAACAAAATTTCGCCAGCGAGTGTGAAATGTGTTGAGATCGGTGCGAGCAACGGAAGTTTTACAATTTATCAACAACAATCAAAACCGAAATTCCCCGGATTTCAGCGAATAAAAGTAGTAATGCATACTTAGAAAGGGTGAAAATGAGATGCCAAATAAAAAATGCAATTACAAAGTGGCAATGAAAATACATTTCAACTTACATGCATACCTACTTAAGTATATGGTAATGCATCAGCATACATTGAGTGCAATTAAAATGCTTAGTCCCAACCAACATAGAGATTGCTAATGTCATGTACTTATGGTATAATAGTGGTAGTAGTAAACCGAATGATTTATTTATCTATTTTGATTTGTTGCGCCGTGTTTTACTATATATTTTCTTTGCGCCACTTACTACTTGATTTGTTTTATGATCAGTATTAACATAATGGCTTTCTACCAAAATGCGCAAGAGCTGAAAGATTCACAGTGAGGCAACTAGCGTCGTGTGAGCATGCCTAAGCATGGCTTAAACAAAATCAAAAGTTTCGTAGCCAAAGCCGAATGAAATGGTTTGCATAAAACCAATCGAAAACCTGAAGAGAGAAGTGGACATACATATACATATGTAAATATGTTATGTGTGAGTATGACGGTAACATAGGCTCTTATCAGAGATGATAGTGAGTTAAGTGCGCGACAACTAAACAGTGAGCTGTGAATACAATTCCCACACCCTCTAAAATGAAATTTTACGAAAAAGTTTTTTTTTTTTTAATAGAACTGTGCGCCTACATATTCTATAGGTTGAGTTTGAAGAGAGCATGCATCATAAATCTATACCGAGAGCGTACGGGAAATAACTGTCTCAAAGTATACCAGAAAGATTTAATGAACGGGGAATTTGTGATCACTTAAGAAAAACATAAGAACGAGACAGATGGGCTAAGTTTCCTTATGAGTTTAAAAATAAGAACAAATTAGTGAATAAATAAATGCTCCATGACGCAAAAAAATTAAAGAAAATGTCTACATTTACAATTGAAATCGCATATTTTCTGTATGTTTGATTTCAGATGTTAGATGATCTCAATTATAATCAACTTTGTTATCAAATACTCAATGAAATGTTTTTGAACAGTTTTAAAAAAATCTTGAAAGTCTCATAAATTCTTTTAGTATTGCTTACTATAGATTTCTCCCAGTGAAATTACTTGCGTCAGATTACGATCTAATTTCTCCAGAACTATAGCTAACTTTTAACTACTGAAAATATCTAATCAGCTTTTTATATAAGGAACTGCAGCTTGAAGAAACACACCTATCTGGATAGGGATTACATCACCTCAGTAAGTTCCTGGAATTCATCATAGTGCTAGGAGCAAAGGATGCGAGTGCATGTTATGGGGGGGAGGGCACAATAGTAGGTCGCGTTGCAAAACTCGATTAAATTCTACAAGACAAAATAAATTTTTAATATTATTACTTTTAGAAATATATATGTTTTATATACTTGGTATACATATATGTAAGATTATAAACTATATTGTCAAACAAAAAAGCTTTCCTTACAAGAACTTTGTTTTGATCGTTCAGTTTATATGACAGATATATGCCATTCTTATGTTATCAAATCACAAAGCATTTAATACCGCTCGTTCAGTATATTTGGCAACTGAATGCCACAGTGGTCCGAAATTGGCGGTTCCGACAAATGGGCAGCTTCTTGGATAGCAAAGGATGTGTGCAAAATATAATGGCAGTAGTCCATCGTAACTAACTATAAGGCGGGCCTAAACGTTGACAACACCATTAAATAGGTAACAGTATTGCACACTCAAAACAAATGTACAACTGTACAGACAGGCGAAACGAGACGCTGCAATGAAAGCGAGCTCTGTAATGTGTATTGCGGAACTTCAAAACTCGAATTAGTGTTGCTCAGAACGTGGAGGCGCTAACATGAAGCAAACATAGCGGTGCCTTATAGCAGTTTAGATTAAAATCGAAATTTGTTAAGCGAGTTTTCCGGTTCGTGCAGCAAAATATAACGATCAGTGCAAAAAAATAAAAAATGAGATGAAAGAAACAAATCATAAAAAGCGAAATTGTATACAAATTTGTTTACCTAATTTATAATTATATTTATCTACTAATTAATTGTGTTTGACAACCTGCCTAGCTTACTGCTATTGTTGTGTGCTCAATTTCTGTCGCTAATTTATTTCATTATGGATTAATAAAACAAAACTCTGACACAAAAATGCACAATTTGTTGTTCATTATATTGGTATCTCCAAATTAATCGTGCATGAATATTTTTGTAGACAAAAATGTTTTTTTATATAAATATATTCAGACCTGCTGGTGCCTTGACAAGAAAAAAGTCATCATAATTTAATACTAAAAAACTGAAAAAATTATAAAAAAAAAACAAAATCCGAATGGTGTTAAAAAATTATTGATATAGCAAATAACATGAAATAAAAAATGCATATTGCCTCCCAGTGATATACTTGTAGTATAATTATGCGACCTTTCGCTTTCAAAACACAAATAAACTGAACGGATTTCTTAACAGCTTGCTGAGTATTTCACTTTGTGAATAATAATAAAATGAATTATAATAAAAACATTTATAATAATAATAAAAATATGATTATATTTTTGATTATGAATAAAAATATGATAATATTTTTGATTATTATTATTTTTACATAATATTTAGTTTTATTTAGAATATTTTTTGAGGTTTACTTTTGAGTGCTGCAATGCTCTTTCAGTCGAAAAATCCATTTGTAGGTTATGGGTTGCCAATGTAAGGAATGTTAATGTACAGTAATTATGCTAACACACTATTTGGAAACGCTTACAGCAGTAAAATACACTTATATAAGTATATATGTATATGCACGCAAATGCATGCTCAAACACTCACAACACACAAGCCTATGAAATGCACTGTAAAATTTTAATGTTCATACCAATTATGAATGGCAAATTACCACAATTTGATATGCACACATAAGTATTTCTAATACTTTTATATGTATATACATATTTAAAATTATAATAGATCAGTGTTTGCAAAACTTTGAAATTAACTTTTAGTTTTTTCTGAAATTCCGTAATTTTTTCTACTAGTTGGCTAAGTGATTAGAGCTTACGCATATTTATATGTGATATAATAATAAATTAATCCCACTAAAATCTTTAACAACGTTCAATATTTAGTTGTTAGTTAAATGGTTTTAAACACAATATTGAGCAGAAAAAGCTACATGGCGGATGAGTAACATTATGAATTAACAATTCATTAAATATGATAAATAATGTAAAGTAGCTCTTGTAGAAACTTGAAATAACACGACTCTACAAAAAAATTTTGGTTCTTTGTCCTAAAGTTTATTTTATGATTTTCTGATTAATTATGAGCAAAAACGATAAGAAAATACCTTTTTCCCGTATAAAGTTTGCTTTTGTAAAAGTTATAGTAATAATACTATATTTGGGGTTTAGTAAGAGATATTATAGCTGAGCACTTTTACTTTTTTGTAAGTTATTTTGAACTTAATGAAAATAATAAAATTTTTTTTAAGTGATTTCACTTAAAAATTGAAAATAAAAACCATATATTTTAAAAAATATCGTAAAGCGGTTTCCTAAATAAACAAGCAAACTTTTTCATGATATATATTTTTTTCGTCTAATTACGACCTAGAACATGGAAATTTACTGCTTTAAAGTTATAGTCAAGTTTTGTGTTTACCCGTGCAATGCTTAAAGTTAATTTAACAACAATAATGCATTTGATGTCTTAAAAGATATACCTATTTATGTATATAGAGTATTAAAATCAGGCCCAGAGATCCAAAGTAATCTCAGTTAATGCTTTACTAATGCATTGGATATGTAAAGTGTTGTACAAATTCTTTTGCAAAAATTGAATTGGTTTTTATGTTATATTTACATTATGATAATTATAATTTGTGCGAGTTTTATAGCTTTTTTAAATGTAGCTAATTAAAATGATTTGAATACAACTTGTGTGCCGGTATGAAGTGAGCCTTTTTGTGAATATGAAGTTCCAATTTTCAATGAGAAAGTAAAATAAATAACTATTCAAAGTATCGATCATTGCTTTTTAAACATTTTGACCATTCTGACAATTTGTGGATACCAATAGAAATGTTCGACTTTTGAAGCAAACCAATCCGACACCCAATTTTCGACTTCTCCGTTGGAATCGAAGTGCTTGCTGCTCAGTCAATGCATGTCCCATCGACGAAAAAAAATGGTAATCGAAACGAACCGCTTTTGCTTTGTGTGCAAGTGCATTTTTGTGTAACAAAATTACTTTACCGTGATCCACTCTGGTCGTTTTTCGATCAGTGCATGTTTCAAAGTGAACATTTGTTGTACGTAGCGGTTAGTATTAACAGTTTCACAAAGTTTTAGAAGCTCATGATATAGCACAACCTTCTGATCATACCAAACACAGAGCATTCTTACCGAATCGATCTTTTTTTGCAGTCGATGTTAATGGTTGCTCCGGATTATCCAATGATTTGTTATGCAAAATTCAACATGGCCACCTTTTGCTTTTGACTCAAAGTATCATCTTCATCCAGTACTGTCAGCAGTTCAGCGGTTTCAAACTTTCTGGGTGGCCTTCCACGCTCTTCATTTCTCACATCCAAATCATTATCTCTGAACCGTTGAAAATATCTTTTCTTCTGATAGAGCTTTATGACCTTATCCCTCGACAAGCATTCGCTGCGACTCTGCAGCACTCAAATGGAAAAAAATAATGTTTTCCGCAAATCAACACTTTTCGGTACACAATTTGACAATTTCGACATAATGAAAAAATAAGATGTTGTTTGTTTAATAACTGGAAGGTTATTGAATATGTTTGACAGATGTCATGCCAACCAAACTGAAAAACTTCACATCAAATGTTCCCCACTAACAACTTGTATCTTAAAGCTCACTTCATACCGGTACACCGGTAAATGTATAGTTTATCTCTATAATAGTAAATCGGTTTGAAGGGCATGTTTCATACAAAAATATCTGCTGTAAAAATATGTCCATAGCCATACAGTAAGCTTATTGTAAGCAATAAAAAGCGCAACACCTCGAAATTAATGAAACTTGTTTTCGAATGAAGAAACTTCTTCGCATCACTTAACATATTGTGTGGTTTCGCTGCTTTTTATTTACTTTTTGTTTTATTTTTTGAGCTGTTAACCATATTTCAAAGTTGAGCCTGATTTCTTAGTTAGAAGCTCGTGGTAAAATCCGGTAGTTCTTTCAACCTGTTGAAGATGCTTTGAGCACACAACGTTTTCTCTTCAACGCTTACACACACACACATACACACACAGATGCAAATATAATCGAGATATGTTACTAGAAATAATCGTAGAAACATATAAAGTCATCTAAATGACAGAAGTAAATAAAATTGAAAATAAATGCATGCCTTTCATGAAGCGTTTTGCTATGCTTTTCTTCTGGTGTGTGTAATTTTAGTTTAATTTATTTTGCTTATTTTTATTTTAGACGATCTTTCTTTTGTCTCCAAGCACCTTAGTAAAGCTAATTGAGATTTTTCTCTTACAGCGGTCATCGCATTCAACTTGAACCCTTTTAATTGCTAACACACACCTATTAACACATAGTATATATTTATTTATATCTATACATACTATAAGTGCCATTAAAGTTGTTGCAAAGTTATCATATTACATAAAATTTGTGATGCGCTCGTGTACCCTGTCTAATATTTATGTCGTCCGTGACTTTATTATACTCTAACACATATGTATGTACATACAAACAAACTTTAACCTGTAAGTGGTAGATAGGTCTGTCAAACAAAAAACTAAAGACAAAAGCTGCGTTTAAGTTCATACCAGAGAAATATGAAAAAAGTTAATTTCAAATATAAAAAAAAAAAACAACAAAAACGTGACAACTTTTTCTGCTCACTTTAGCGCAGTTTTGTAATTAATGATTTTTATTATGCAAATTTAAACATTATTTGGCTTCAGTGTGACCAGCAACAGCAGCGATTTCTATACAGCCATTACGATAATTGGGCGCCTCTTTGTTGAAGACAATTAAATTTGCACGTTTTATGCACAAATTCCCAATAAAAGGCAAAACACGCCCACACAAATACTATATACATACATACATATGTACATAAATATGTATATGCATAAGCAAGCAGTGAGCAAATGAAGGTGAAATGTAAATAATAAAACAAATTGCAAAAAAATAAAATAAAATAAAATAAATTACCGTTAATCAGTGAAACTAATCGCGAAAAAACTATGATACATAATTTTTGAACAATAACAACATTGTGTCATACAGTGCAAAAAAGAACGAAAAAGCTTTGTAATATAAGTACTTACATACATAGTATGTACACATAGACATGCCGACGAATCTAAGCGCATACTTACAATAAAAGAAGAATATGCTAAATATATAGAAAAAACGTGCATTCCAGTAGTTCCAACACAAACACTATGACGGCTATGGACAAAACAGCGGAAGTTAAAAACGGGTAAATTCCATTTACAGCAAACGTACACAGTTGTTGGTACACACATATGTACTTCTTCAATATATACCTACATATACTAAGATACGTATGTATTTAATTTCCATTGTGACAGGTTTAATGTTTGGCAATACATCAATCGATCTTAACAAGCCAGTAATTCTGAATGAAAATTTAATTAAACCCCGACGTGTGGGGATTTTAATTGGTACTTTTCAAAGTCAGTAAAAACAGCTAATTGATTCCATTTAATTAAGAGATGATTTCGAACTAAAACGCTTCTATTATAAAAATATTTTTCCCACTATGTAGGCTGCCTTTTATAATTCGGGATTAGAGAACAAAGCGAAATTTTATTTCCTGAAAATCGCTTTTGGGTTTTACACAACATCTCCATTAAGATCTAAGTATATACATACATACATGCTTTTACTTTTGCATGCGCTTGAACCAATTTTTGTCACTCTGATTGAGGTATCTCCAAAACATGCGTTCTCAACGCATCAACCGCCTCTTCAGGTGTTCAAAAATCGTTGACCTCTTAGTAATCCGTCTTCGGCGGTTGGTTTTTCTAATGTTATGAAAGACAATTGGCAAACAGATGGTTGTGTGTCATTTGCTTGAAGTGCTTCGTGCGAGTTAATTTTTACATTAAGTAAAAATTAGTCAAAAAAATATATTTTGAGCTGCAGCGAAATGTGTACTAATTATTTATACTCTTAAGACTAACTTATTACATGGTTCTTACTTCTAATTATACTAACTAGTAAGTTTACTTATTACTAGTTGATAGTTTCTTTAAATACAGATTATATTATTTGTCTAGGTTTGTTTACATATATATTGTTTGCTTAGATACATTTGTTTTGTCCTAAGATAAGGTTATTGTGGTATTCAAACTCAATGTTGTTTTAATGTTTCTTTGTTTGGAATTGTTTGTTGTAGTGATAGTGCATTTCAATTGTTACAACTCAAGGTCGTTTACATTCTGTTTACTGAAACAAAAGGTTGTTTTTATGTTTGTTACTATTATAAGGAATTCGTTCCTTAACTTGCGCGAATAACTTTGTTTAATTGGGCTCATATTAAAAAACCAATACAGTCGACTGCTGTTTCAAAGCACCGCTACCATATTTTTTTTGTATTTCACCCGACAAATGGACACGAGCCTTTTTTGGAGCGATCGATAAATTGTGTGGGATCCAAAGTAAAAAATTGTTTATAGTAAAACGTCCATGTAATATTGAATGTCTGCTGGTCACACTAATGCCTATACTTGCCTATATCTCACAATTATCAGACAATAGGTCACATGAAGATCTGGCAATATTATTTTGTACACAACATCAATAGTTTCTGAAATAAAAACTGATTTTGGACGACCTTCACGAAATCCGCTTTGGAGTGATCTACGGCCTCGATTGACGTTGCCATACTGATAGAGCTTCATCACCAAAAACTGAATTAAGTTCATCGATGCACTGTTGCTGAGTTAATCTACGTTTAAAATTGTAAAAAAATTCTATGGTTTGGCCGAGATGAATATTTTAATTTACTATAAACCATTTTAACAACGCTCGTATGTCCTAACATTTTGAGTATGTATACTATCAAACATTTCAAACTTTACGATAAAGTTGTGCCAGATTACAATACTCGGGTTGCCATCTCATGAAATACAAAACGCAACCTACATAATAAATAGATCAAATTCTTTGTCATTTTCAGAGACAGGTCTTGTTCTTGTATTGGCCTAAATATATTTATACAGTGGTAGACATTTGTATATGCGCACACATATGTTTGCGTATTGAAAGTTATTCATTCTATTGTCTTACATATTGTTAATTTAAAATTTTTATCAATTCAACAGCAATTAGTAAAAACTTAACATAATTTTAAAGAAATCTGGAGGATTTTTAAGGAGACATTCATTTAAGCGCACTCCACATCTTATGGAAGATAAAATAAAACTCGATACTTTAACTTAATCTTAGTACTTGGAATGGCCACCCCGGTTTTCAATAACAGCAAAAATGCGACTTGGCATAGACTCAACAAGATTTTTGAGCAAATCTCCGCTTAAATCAAGTTGAATTGAAGTTTTAAGCTCATTGACGTTGCTGTATTGTCGCCCATTGCCGTAAACTTTCCCTGCCATTACTCCCCACAGATTTTCTATGGGGTTACAATCGGGACTGCTTGCCGGCCAACCAAGTAAAGGCACTTCTTCGCTCTCCAACCACGCGTTTGTTTGCCGAGAAGCATGTATCGAGGGATTGTCCTGTTGGAATACATATTCGATTTCAGTTGCTTGCCTTACAAATGGAATGAGGTTTTGTTGGAGTGGATCATGTACGCTGTGAAGTTCATGCGGCATGTTATGAGTACCAGGTTAAACCTAGAATCACAGTAAAATGCTCCCCAATCCATGACGCTTCAGCCTCCGAAATTTCGCTTCGATCGCACCACATTTTCTTTGGTTAGATCGTGACAGTAACAACTGTAGCAATCTGGCCCGTCTAAATTGAATTTTTTCTCATCCGAAAAAATAACCCTCTACCACTCCTTTTTCGAGAACATGTATTTTTTGGCAAATTTTAACCGTTCTTGCTTGTGCTGTGTTGTTAAACGTGGCTTGTTCTTCAATTTTGTCCATTTAACGTTCAGGGAAGTATAAAGAACCCTGGCGATTTGACGAGGTGTAACGTCGATCTCTAATTTTGCTTTAATTTGACTGCAATTTAGTTTATTTTTTGTTGCTTCATTGAGTATTTTCCCTGTTTGACGGAGTGTCAGTTTTTGGTTACCCTTTGTTGGCGGTTTTATTCCATACTTACTGCCGTTTTTTAAAAAATTACGGATTACGTTCTCAGACCTCCTTATTCTCCTTGCAATCACACGATTTGCGTACTTCTCTTCCTTTAACAATTTAACTGACACCCGTTCTTCTTGCGTCAAATAAGATCCTTTAGGCATGATATAAATTATCAATAAAATACATGTAATACAAAATTTTACACTAAAAAGCCCACTTTATCTACCGTCTAATGAAAAGCAAACAAAATTTTACGCTGCAGCTCCTCTTTTAAAAAATATGTATTTTTCTAACATGCGCTTATACGAATTTCCGCGTTACTACTACGATGCTTCTATTATTGTGATTTGCCTACTTAAACAAGTACCGTTACATGCCGACTTACTGGCGCCAGTCATTGGTGTACAATATAGCATTACAGTAATTGACATATCAAAATCTTTTTTTCGAAATAATCTGCTTTAAATATACTTTTTCGAAAATTTTCATTAAATTTAATACCCCGGGTCGCTTATCATGGCAGTTTATACCGTTATGTTTAAAATTTTGTGGATCCAATTTTGAATTTAACAAACCATTCTGTCCCATATGTCATGATTTTAATTCTCATTCTTCACTTTTGATTTATCTGATTCACTTTTCGAAATTAAATAGTCTATATTGTTTTCTCTCAATAAATAATATTGTATGAAAATAACGTACTTAATCTTAGCTGTTGAAATTTTAATTTCTGCATCTGAGCAGTTTTAGATTTCGATGCTTAAAAACTCTCCTGCCTTTCATGCAGGTCTTTCGACGAGCCTCAGTCTAGCCTGGTTTAAGCCAATGAAAATTATTTTGCCCGTTTTGCCCACTCGCACTTATAAATTTCAAAGAAAATGGATTTTATTTTATGGAAAACAATATTCATAATAATCTGCGAAGACAATAGTCGATTTAAACAAATGTAGTTTTCTTCAGGACACCAACCAGCTGGTCAGCGGCGTCTTCCCAATTAAGGGACCGGACTTTCTGTCATCGGAGGTTGTTGTGTCCCTTTGATTGGGGGTGGGTCCCAATTCCATACCAAACTTCTGATACATGTTTTTTTGGTTACCCGAAAGATACTTGGTCTAAGACCGGAAGTCATGAGCTGCTTGAACCATATGTAAAAGAATCGTTTCTAGACACGTTCCAGTGATTGGCGCTCACAGAACTCTCCTCACTTTCGTATGGCTCCATCCTCTTAAATAGAAAAGGTACAATCTTCTCGATGATGACATCGATATCATTGTCCATATCAACCGCGCCCTTAGTTCTGCTTTCTCTAAGTTGGACAAAGAAGCGAGGCAAAGGGTTAGTACCAGACCCTTTGCCTCGCTTCTTTGTAAGAGGGTAAGACGAAATATCATAACTTGGAAGTCGTAGATAATTTCGTCTATCTTCGAAGTATTAACTGCAACAACAATGTCAGCCACAATGACAGTCACGAAATCCAATGCAGAAAACTTTTACCAAAAGGTGCTACTCTCTCGACGAGCAAAAACCTATTTTATAAGTCACTTATCATCCATGTTATGCTAAATGGTGCAGAGGCATGGACGATGACAACATCTGATGAGTCAACGTTACAAGTTTTGGAGAGAAAGGTTCTGCGGAAGATTTGTAGTCCTTTAGGTATTGGCCACCGCGAATACCGCATTCGATGGAACAATGAGCTGTAAGAGATATTATAGAGAGTGAATTAAAAGACAGCGGCTACGCTGGCTAGGTTATGTCATCCGAATGGACGAAAACACTCCAGTTCAGAAAGTATTCGGTGCAGTACCCGCCGGGGGAAGCATTGGACAAGGAGACCTCCACTCCGTTAGAAAGACCAGGTTGAGAAGGACTTGGCTACACTTAGAATCTCCAATTCGCACCAAACAGCGAAAAGGGAGAACGACTCCAAATGCTTGGTTAATTTTTCCGATACGGTTACTTAGATCCTGAAAGGAACCTCATGAATCGGGTACAGCCAAATATACAAAGGATTCAATATCTTCTATATATTCCCCAGGCATAAAACAATTGCGGGCTGTATTGGAGAAACATTTCCCGACTGCTGCCAAGTTGAAGAATCTAATTTAATAAAGATTCACAAAAGTTCCGTTGCGTACACCCGAATGTATTTCACACAACGTGTCCGCTTCGTTCTCAAAAGAATGACTGACATGGGAACGGAATTCGAAAAGAGTCATTTAAAAACATATGATCTTAGACATTCTCTAAAAATTAAACGATATTTTTTAGTTCAAATAATTAGCATTATTATTGATTATTTTTATAAATATCTGACAGATCTTTGCTGTTTAGCGATATCGTTAACAGTAACTATAATTTTAGAAAGTAAGGATTTTATAGAAATTTGTTGGCCTTGGTATATATACTTAGCACCATCCTTAGATAAGGAGAAACCCTCTTAATTTGTTTTTGAAATTAGGAGATGGCAAAATAAATTTTGATTGATTATACCGAAACATATGTATTTGAAAAGCAGTATTTGACTTTTAGATAAAAAAAAAGGCGTTTTCAATGACAAATCAAAATTAAGTAAAATTGAAAAGAATAAGAGAAATTTCCAATTTAAACCAAAATATTTCCTCCTACTTATAATTATCTTTAAATTTACTGAATTTTACTAAATCTTAGCTCAACTTAATTTCCCGCATTTTTTTAGATTAATTACTAGATTAGTGACTATGTGCATGCCTTGTAAACAATTAAAGTATAAATGAATGTACACGGTTTGTCCGAAAAGTAATAGGTCTGAGCGGCTGGTCAGTTGTCTCCGAGCACTTGGAGAGTCAGTCATTTTCGGGCGAATTGTTTCTGTGAGTGGTGTAAGCCGAAAATTCAGGGTTTGTTAGAGCAGAGATACGCGATTAAATTCTGTGTGAAATTCGGTAAATCTGCGACAGAGACGTTTGATATAATCAAGCAAGCTTACCCAGATGTTGTTTTAGCAAGAAGAGGTGTGTCTGGGTGGCACTAGGCCTTTTTGGATGGCTGCTTCGACAAACACTGACAGTCGTAGTCGTTTAATTGGCCATATGTTAAATTTATGTGTGGTTCATGACATTGTGACGGAGCACTTGAACATGCGCTGCATTGACGATCAGAAATAACTACCCAAATAACGACCTAACCAAGGCCGACATCACAACGCTTCCGTAGCCGCCCTACAGCCCATATGTGGCCCCCGGGCTTTTTTGTTTCCTTCCCTGAAAAGGCCGATAAAAGGCAAGCATTTTGAGATGCCAGAGGGGACCCCATCATCATGCATCTCGGCTCTCAAGGCTACTCCGGAGAATGCCTTCCGTGACGCCTTCAATGCTTGGAAATCGCGCTGGTAACGCTGCATCGACGCAGAAGGAAGTGTAATGTTTTTAAAGAATTGTAACAATTGGTTCAATATTTTTTTTTTTTAAATCGAGTCTGTAATATTACTTTTCGGACAACCCTTTGAATAAATTACGTAAATTGGGTTTGCGATAAAGAATTTGTAGGCTTAGAAATAGATCGTGCACGTGTCGTTCTTCAACTGAGTAGAAAATAATTAAAATAACTCTTAAACATGTGTTTCTATAAGGCTAATTATTACCATATACCTATATTTAAGTGTTAGAAGTTATGAATATTTTACAGAGAGGTCTGCATAGTTAACTCTACAGTGATTAGGAATTGGTACTGAACAAATACTTATTATACTTTTGTAACATGTTGCTACAGATTGTATAGTTTGGTTCACTTAACGATTATACGTATCACCTAAGAATAATCAAGATATATATGGGGTTATATATAGTATATATAAATGTTCGTAAGCTGTAACTTGAGTAAAAATGGATCTACCTTGTTGGAATTTGGTAAGAGAGTTTTTTGACAAAGTTCGAATTCGCCAAGAGCAAATATTATAAGAACTCCTACCGAAATGAAATGGGCTCACAGCCCACATAACGCTACTGTTAAAAACTATTAAGAATGCCATAACTCAATAGCTAAATACATCAGAGACATTAAATTTTATTCCCGAGATGGTATTAGAGGTGCTTAAACGGAGCGAAATTGGAACACTTTCCATATAACACAATTTTAGATTCCTTTTGAAACTTTTACTTTTCAATATACAAATCAAGAAAGAATTATTATATCAGGATAAAACTTTGCAGAAATAGGGCATTTGAGATTGGTCAATCATGACTAAAAACTGAGTAAACGGAACCAAAAATTGAATTTTTACCGAAAATATCGGTCAATGTGTGAGATATATAATTTAAATTCGGAGAAAATTCTTTTCCTGATAGTAGTATGACTGTGTACAATGGGTTCCATCAGGTCAATACTTTCCTTAGCACCCATATACCTAATATAAACATTTTCGAACTTCCGGGTGACTTTATACCGCATACATCGGCCAATATGTGAGTTATAAAATTAAGAGTATAAGGTGCATATTAGTGCTTATAATGAATAAAATCCGGTGAAAGCTCGCTCTAGACCCCACTTAACTAACAAGCCTTCCCTGGTTTTAATCCTTGCATCCATTTAGGATTTATTTTTATTATAGAAATTTCTCAAATAGTTTAAAAATGTCTTAAAATTGACAGTTTTATTTTTCCTATCATGTTTTGTAGAAGGTTTTCTTATTTACTCGCAAATATAGCTTTCCTGTACTGTATACTGGCTTTGGCAACGTCTCTTAAATTCCATTATATCTTGATGGAAGTGTTCTCCTCTTTCTTCGAATAGATCCCTTATATTATCTTCAAATTTACCTCAATGAGAATGTTTCGATACATTCTACATCCGATAATGGAGAAATTCGTAATCCTTTCAGTGATCAGAATCGTCATAATTGCCGGCTTTATGGTGTCCATTTTTCTCCCCATTGCCAAGCAACTTCAAGAAAATATAATATCACAATATTGAGAGCCTACAAATACTTCAGCTTCTATTTTCGCCCCTGAAAGCTTGGAAAAAATTCGGAAAATATTTATGTTCCCTCTAAATTCCCGACACAACAAACTTCATTGCTCTTCCTTCACCTAGGTACCTACACTTACAATAAAGCGTAACACATTATAACCTAATAAATGTAATCAAAATTGTTAATTATTATGACTACAAAATAAACTCACCGTCCAGAATACATTTGCAAGAGTTACACGACACATGGGGAGCCCATCTCTTGTCGTTATTTTTAACAGATAGATTGAAGTAAGCTTTTTCCCTCATTTTAAGAAATTCGTCGCAAATGTAGCAAAAGGAGTTAGTTTCTTGTGTATAACTTCTCAAAGACATTTGTACTAGATATTACAGGAAAAAAATTATTAAACAAAGTGGTACTCATTTAATGTCGCAAACTTGTGGAAATTATTGCAAACTTCGCAAAGAGGGCAATATCGCAAAACAGTTGTTAATTTTTACATACAATTTTTTTGCGCCAAAGTTGCAACTATGCGAGACTGTTTTCAGTGGTATCCATGACAATTTGTCACAATTCACAATCAGCTGTTTACTCTTTTCTCACAATTTTCATTTTACCGCTTTTCCACTATTATATAAATACCACATCATCCTTATTATTTCTCTGCAATTCGTAAAAACATACTGTCATACAAAAAGAACGATGCAAGCAACACCTTTAAATCTTACTCTTCCCTTTCTTTGGAGGCCAACAGTCCGCGAAGATCGAAATTATATGGGCGAGAAATTCAAAAATGGTCAACTCACTATGATATGCTTAAAAAGCAAATATTTTCGATTTCGTTTGATTCGTTCATGCTAATATAACTACAATAAATTAAGTAAAACCCATGCTCAAAACAAAAAAAAAATCTTCACCTGCCTAAGTGGTGCAAGGTGCTTAAGTCAGTATAGAACTCTAAAAAACGCAGAACTCTGACTATTTATTTTGGGAGTAAGGAGAACAATTCAAATTCTTTCTGACAGGCTTTCAAATTCCTTTTCGATACGAAATTTTGAGTAACAACTGTTTCGACAAAAAGCAGTTTTATGTGCTGAAGCTGACTCTACCAAATGCTATTCCACTAATTGAATAATGTTTTCAGGACTCTGAATGTGCTTTATGCTAAAAAATAAGTTAAAAATTAATTGGAAGGACCTAGCTTCGCTTGGAATATCCAATTGGCGCGCTGTTGTTAACTCGACTATAATCGCGTAAGCGGTGTGTACGCCAATTAAGAAGAAGAGAATGCTTACTGATATAAGCGCTGCGGCTTTATTTATTAGAATGTATAGTATTAAAAGTAATATAATAATTCCAACGGTATAATTTATGTACATTTATATGATTTAACCATTCTGCTACTTTTACTATTCGTACCGTTATTTATATGCAAGTTTTGCATTGCTTATTTAATCAGTAATACAACTTTAATCCATTTACATATTTGATTATTTTACTAAATTTCTGGAATGAAAATGCAAATTTTGTTTATATACATACATATGTATACACCTAGGAATTTACAAACTTATATTTAAAACGATCCTTCCTTGTTATAAATTAAACATTAGTACTTATGTTTTGTTTGTGGGTAATATTAAAACAATTTTAGCCAAATTAAGATTTTGAAAATATTTCACAATTTTTATAATTATTTACTTTTTAATTTCAGAGTTGTTAATAACCGGCCGTATTTCATACAAAATGGCAACAGAAATCTGTCGTCAGACATCGCCGGTGAACATCGAGAGATTAGTACTTTTCGCAGCGCCTTACCACAATTTTTAGCTGTAAGCGCTAAGAATATATTACTCTTTGGTAAATAACAAGCAATGTAATTTATATTTTCATTTTTATATTCTCGCAACAAAGTTGCTAAAGAGAGTATTATAGTTTTTTTCACATAACGGTTGTTTGTAAGTCCTAAAACAAAAGAGTCAGATATAGGTTTATATATACCAAAGTGATCAGGGTGACGAGTAGAATTTAAATCCGGATGTCTGTCTGTCCGTCCGTCCRTACAAGCTGTAACTTGAGTAAAAATTGAGATATCATGATGAGACTTGGTACACGTATTTCCTGGCTCCATAAGAAGGTTAATTTCCAAAATGGGCAAAATCGGCACCGGCCAGGCCCACAAAACCGGCGAGAACCGAAAACTTATAAAGTGTCATAACTAAGCCATAAATAAAGATATGAAAGTGAAATTTATCAGGATCGCATTAGGGAGGGGCATATTTGGACGTAATTTTTTGGGAAAAGTGGGCGTGGCCCCGCCCCTACTCACTTTTATGTACATATCTCGAAAACTACTATAGCTATGTCAACCAAATTCTACACAGTCGTTTCCTTTAGGCATTTCCATATACAGTTCAAAAATGGAACAAATTGGATAATCACCTCCCATACAAAGGTTATGTTGAAAATCACTAAAAGTGCGTTAACCGACTAACAAAAACCGTCAGAAACACTCAATTTTACGGAAGAAATGTCAGAAGGAAGGTGTACGCAGGCTTTTTTTAAAATTGAAAATGGGCGTGGCGTCGCCCAYTTATGGACCAAAAACCATATCTCAGGAACTACTCRACCGATTTCAATGAAATTCGGTACATAATAGTTTCTTGACACCCTGCTGACTTGTACGAAATATGGGTGAAATCGGTTCACAACCACGCCTTCTTCCAATATAACGCTATTTCGAATTCCATCTGATGCCTTCTCTGTATAATATATACATAAGGAACCAATGATGATAGCGGAATAAAACTTTACACAAATACGGTATTTGATGCGAGAGTATAAAATGTTCGGTGACATCCGAACTTAGCCCTTCCTTACCTGTTTGATTTGCATCAGATATTCAAATTTTTTCTCTTATACTGGTGTGTTCAGAGCATACTGAATAGAAAAGAGAAAAAATTAATTAGAATTTTTGGTGAAAGTATAAATTTCCAAAGATGGTTGCTGCAAAAAATGTAATAAAAATACAATTATTTTAAAATTTCAATTAATATTCTTCTATTTTGTAATCCCGAATTTCTTAATTAGAAATAATTTTAAAATTTCTTATCCCGAATGCCGGATTGAAATATAAAATTAAATCTTTAATCCCAAAAATCGGATTAAAAAGAAAATTTTAATCCTAAATATTGGATTGAAAAAATTAGGAAAAATGCCCAAGTATGTATTTGAAATTTAGATTATTATACGCTTGCGTTATCCACATAGTTTAACACTTTTTGTCTTATTTCAATTTTTAAATTAAAGATCAGACTATAATTTTTTATTACAATCATTTTAATCAAAAAATTCGCAACCCTGTTTTTAAATAAACGTTTACGTAAATGTTACTCATCATTTAATTGTTTAATGTTATTTTGAACGCTTCTATTTGAACGTTCATTTCACCAGTACTGATAATTGAAGTTTTTTGATTTATTAAAAACAAAATATTCTGAACACCTTCGTATTATACATAAACATTTTAATGTTAATATAGTATAAACCTATGAAATATGTACATTTATTATCCATACAATTTTTTTCCAACAGTATATGGTATGACGCTCGGTTTTCCCACCATTGTGATACCGGCCATACAGGGTGGTGATGGACGTGAACCCAGTGATATAGTGTTAAATAGAGATGAGATATCTTGGTTCAGTAAGTAGTGCAAACTGAAATTAATTTCTGTATACATACATATAGATATACGTATTTGCATTATCAATAAAAATCAGGTCCAACTAGACAGTCGAATATCTTTAAACTATACAAGTAAGGGGCAGATTAGATGTGTATAAGAGACAGCATATAGATATACGTATTTGCATTATCAATAAAAATCAGGTCCAACTAGACAGTCGAATATCTTTAAACTATACAAGTAAGGGGCAGATTTCGGTCCGAAATATGGAAGCTTAATACATATTAATTAATTATAAACCAACGCAAAAATCTCAAAGTTTTAAATTTTTAAGTTACTATATATTTTCCCAACAGTGAAATAAAATCGATGAAAACAATTGCTGTTATTTATTAATTAAGTTTATATTAAATCATTGAAATCAAATAACATAACTAATTACTCTACCTTTAAGTGGTTTATAATTGGTACAACTCTGGTATTTTTTGATTAGTACATGTTCAATGTTATGAACTTTTTTGACTGTTTTGACCTTATTAAAGAATTAAAAAGCAAAACAAAACTTTCTCAAGAGTAAACACCTAACAACATGCCCCCATTGGAGTTGTTATTCGCTTTTTTGTGACTTGCTTAAGGCTTCCTTTGAGATTATCTAAGGAACTAAACTAACTTTTGGAGTAACAATTTGGGAAATTTTTTAAAAATAAGGTTTAAGTACGAACGGGATCGAAGGTTAAAACATTCAGACATTGTAAAAGTGTATGAAGTATTTAACATATGGATATATATGAGCAATGTTGACAATATGTGATGCCGGATTGTCTTGTATTAACGGTAACATACTTCTTCTTCTTCTTGATTGGCGTAGACACCGCTTACGCGATTATAGCCGAGTTAACAACAGCGCGCCAGTCGTTTCTTCTTTTCGCTACGTGGCGCCAATTAGATATTCCAAGTGAAGCCATCTCCATTTGGTCCTTCCAACGGAGTGGAGGTCTTCCTCTTCCTCTGCTTCCCCCGGCGGGTACTGCGTCGAATACTTTCAGAGCTGGAGCGTTTTCGTCCATCGGTAACATACTTAGTTCCTTATTATTCGAGTTGTTCACTTTAAAGTCGAACGAACAGACATAATTCGATAAGCGGGCCTTTTGTGCAGAAGGTACCTTCAAAATAAATGACTACAATTACAGACCGAAATTTTGGGCACAACAGAAGGTGCCAAGTAGGCTGTTCAAAGAGCAAGATCATATTAATGCTATTCGTAGCACCAATCTCTCTGCGTTAGGTTATGCAAGCAGAGTCTCAGTAAATAACTCGGTTAATATCATGTGAGTACCCAGTCACATAGGAATAGAAGTAAATGAAAAGGCGGACGAACTGGTCCGATTGGCGACAGCTGGAAACATATTTTCTCTAAGCTGCTCCAAACCATTAAGCACATTCTAGAGTTGTTTGAAACGAAGGACCCCAGAGGAACACCTCAAGTCTTGGAACACTAGCAACACAGCGCATAACACAAAGTTCCTTTGGAGTAGTGTTGATGGTGAATAGAACAAAAAACTTCTACTTCTAGGCAAAAGGACACAAATTAATATTCTAGGGAACATCATAAGGTACGTACCTTTAAGATTCTACCTTCAGAAGCATAGCACGCGCGAAATTGATGATAAATACATGGGACTTCTTCTTCTTAATTGGCGTAGACACCGCTTACGCGATTACAGCCGAGTTAACAACAGCAAGGTTTGTTGTTTCTTTTCATTGGGGGATGTTGTTTCCCCTATGTAGGAGATGTTTCGCCTTCTCACTTTAGCTCGCCTGAATACTGATGTTCTTAGGCTACACAGAGGGTATTTGGTCAAAGACCGGAAGTCGTGAGCTGCTTGAGTCATATGTAAAAGAATCGTTTCTGGCCACTCCCAAGTGAATGGCGATCAGAGAACTTTCCTCACTTGCGTGAACTTCTACACCTGACTCCATCCTCACACATGGGAGCACAATGGCCTTAATAATAGCTTAAATGCAACAACCCGCGATCTGACGCTCATCTGCCTCCTCTGCTTTTTTTTCGTAGGGTCGCAGATTCTTATACCAAGGAGTTTTTATGTGCTAGTTTTCTTTTTTGGTACTTTCTTATATGTATGTGTTATTTTTTTTAGACAAATAATAATAATAAACTACTAAAAGTCATTAAGTGATAAAAAAAGTGTTAGATATTTTTATTTATTTTAATTTAGTTGGCTTAAACTTGCTTGGTAAATAATAAAAAATATTTTGAGTTTTCGATTCGTTTTTTATTGAGATTTTAGCTTTTGGATAATTCTATACATAAAATTATTATATGCAGTCACATGTCTCTTTTACAAACAATAAAATTTCATATTTTTTGAATTTATAGTAGTTTGAATAGTTTATTATTAAGCAAATAAGTATGTACGATATGTACATACATATATATTACTCTATAAAAATTATAAATTTTTCAGGTTCAATAAATTTAATATGCGTGCCTTTGGGTTGCCTTTTTTCGGGAGTTATCTCTCAACCGATTGGAAAGCGTCGTGCCATGCAGGTAAAAAACAAGAAGTTGTGTATTTTATATTCAAAACTAATTGTTCTATATAATTTTTAGCTGGTTAATTTACCAATTTTGGCGTCATGGCTACTCTTTCACTTTTCGACGCGAACTGAGCATTTGTATGCGGCGCTCTGTTTGAGCGGTTTAGGTGGCGGTCTTATGGAAGCGCCGGTAACTTAATGCACATATGTTTATATTATTAATTTTACTCACAATCACAATTTTTTTCATATATGTATATGCATGCAGGTATTGACTTATGTTGCCGAAATCACCGAACCCAAATATCGTGGTATACTCTCGGCGCTCGGTTCCACATGTGTCATCACCGGCGTTTTCATACAATTTATTATGGGCTCTTTATTGGATTGGCGCACGATAGCCGCTTTGAGTTCAGCATTTCCGATTATTTGTATAATAGCGCTATGCTTTGTGCCCGAAAGTCCGACGTGGTTGATACGTGAGCATCGTTTTCGTGAGGCTGTAAAATCATTGCAGTGGCTACGCGGTTGGGTGCCCGAATATATGATCGAAGCTGAGTTCAATCGACTCTATGAAGAATTGATTACACAGCCGGCGTTAGAAGAAGCGGTCGACAATCATGGTGAAAAGCCATCCAAGTGGGCCAGTCGCTTTAGAATGTTTCGCAAACGTTCCTTTCTGGTACCGTTTATATTGGTCACATTCACATTCTTTACCGGACATTTTTCTGGCAAGACACCACTGCAGACATACGCGGTGCAGGTATATACATGTGACATTTAAAAAATGTGTTCTTATTGAACCACCAATTCTTGCAGATTTTCCACACACTGAAAGCACCAATCAATAAATATCACGCCACTATTTTGTTGGGAGTTGCCGAGATGATCGCAACAATATTATGTGTCTTCCTAATACACTTCACCGGCAAGCGTCCATTGGTTATGATATCTACCATCGGTGTTGGGATTTGTATGTTTGGTACCGCTACCTATGCACATTATGTCAAGGTGGTACCTGGTTTTGCAGTGAACAATGTAGTCATTAATGCTTCCAATATAGTGCCAAGCGAGAATTTAATAACTCAAGCCAACATTAGTAAAATTTTTGAGGACGAGATATCAGTTTTGGAGCCAGATAGTTTGATGCATGACAAATTGTTGGAAACAACAACATTATACGCAATCTTAGATGATGACAGCATAGAGACGACAACACTTATAACCAACAATGGTAGCGAGGAGCCATTGAACCCTTTGAATCGCTCTAAACGGGAAGAGCTAGAGCTTTCCCTTGATGATTATAATGATCCTCTAACTTTTGTACAATTACCTGGCTTAGATTATCTAGAGGCAAATAATGGTAGCGATAACGTAACATCATTTCTAAACCTTTTTGACTCTGAGGAGCAGGCAGAAGCCACAACAGTGTCAAAAAACTTAGAGGAAGAATTGACTACCACTTTAGCGTCAATTGTACTTGACGAGCGCATTACAAAGTCACGATCTGAAGGAGAAATTACTAAAGAGGTTTTGTTACCAGTACCAACACAAACAACCAACAACTTGGTTTGGCTTCCATTAATTTTATTATTAGGCAGTGCTTTTTTCGCACATATCGGCATACGTATGATACCTTGGATACTTATCGGTGAGGTATTTCCGGCTCCAGTGCGCAGCACTGCTTCCGGCCTTGTCAGTGGCTTAGGTTACATTTTCGGGTTTTTGGCTAATAAACTTTTTCTACAAATGCTGTCTGCTTTTACTTTGCCGGGCACATTCTGGCTCTATTCGGCAGTAGCTTTGTTTGGCGCATTAGTGTTATATTTTACACTACCCGAAACCGAGGGACGCACTTTACACGTAAGTAGAGTTGTTTTCACAAAATTTTCAAAATTCACTATTAATTTAATTAATTTTTGCTTTTAGGAAATTGAGGCGCATTTTTCCAAAAAATCGAAAACTAATTTGTTGAAGAAATCATGCCGTCAAGATTTGAATAAGACAGTCATACAGTTGGATAATCTTCAGAATTTACAAATCCCTATAAGCGCACAAACTGAAGCGAAGATAATTCAATTACAACAAAGTGATTTTGTGCCTCAGCGACTGCATGTTGCAGGCGAGACCAATCTTGCGTTTGAAGAAAACAATACAACGCACTTATAACGGTTGGCAAATAGTTATGTATATAATAGGATTAAATTTGTACATATGTATGGATGTTCTGTCTACATGCAATTTTTCAAGTGCACTAATTTGTGGATTAAAAAAGTATTATTATTTGTATAAATATGTAAATTTGTGGATACCATGAATATGTTGTATATAAGTACATATTTACAGGTGTGTATGTACGTACAGGAATGCACAAGCTTTTAATCTGAGGAAAGTTTTAAGAAAGATATAATAAATACAATTATAAATATGAAATATGTACTATATGTTTATATGAAATAATGTCCATATGATACACCAAACCTAAGCTTAGTGCATTTATGGAATACAGTGATTATACCTACATGCGTGATGGTTAAGGATCTCGGAAAATTTGTTTATTCCTTGAAATACTGGTTGCGATGGCTTTTAAAATTATATAATAAAAGCTTCATATTTCCTCTATGGAAAGAAATGTCAAATAAAAGTACGAAACCGGAAGTACCAGAGCACAGTCGTATCTCTAAAACTGTATAATTTCATAATTGTCACTCTTTTATAGATACATACGCAATCTTTATTTTGTTCGATTTTGTTAAGATTTTGCTGCATAGTAAGTTTATTTAAAAAAGGGTATCTTTCTAGCACTTCTTCTAACTAATCTAACTTGTTGAAGTTAATACCAAGCTCTAGGACTTGTAACTGGAGCATTCATTTCCATTTTCAAATCATTGGAAGTTTTAAATATATTATTTTTCCTCGGCGTAACTACAGTTTTTAGTAGCTATTATTTCTTTTAGTTGCGGGGGTTTCAAGTTGTCAGCGGCTTTAGATCTCATATTCATGGACATTGGACCTGATTTTTGGTATTTCATTAAAATTTTTCCTTCTCTTTTATAGTTTTACCATTATTTTCCAGCCTAAATGGTTGCAAAGCGGTCCATATTTTACTTTCCTAGCTGCTATTTTCGAAATACATGCTCAAGATTATATGAATCGGTTAAACTCAAAATGTTTTTAACACGTTTTAGTTCGAAATTTTACTTTTTTAAACAAACTTTCAGTTAGTACCACTAACACTTCTGCTAGCTCAAACGCTGTTAACTTGAACAAAAATAGCATTCCAACGACATTGTAGAAATAATTGACGGAAATCGAATTAAACGCAAAGTACTGTTATAAAGTATCGTTTCATAGTGTCTGGTGATTAAAAAATATGTTACTAAAAATTATTTGGCTCTTAATATAATTCAGTTGGTTTGTTGTTCCTATTATTTCTGCCACTAGAGTATATGATATTAATCAGAGAACAGATAAAAGTTCTCTGCTTTAATTACACGTGCAACTTAAATTTATTTCACCTCTACAGTTGAAGTCCGGCAGCATTAGATTGCAGCACAGCTGATTTCACTTATGTAAATTTTAGTCGGTACGTAAAAATGTCGCTGACACAGAAACTAAATGTTCTTTTCAAAAGGAAATCAATCAAATATGGTGTGCCGTTTTTAATTTTAATAGTTGGAGGTTCCTTTGGACTAGAACAATTCGCCCGCCTCAGGTAAGGATGTCTTGATTACAGCATAACCAATTTATATACACATGCTGACATGTTTACATTGCTTGTCAGGTATCAGTTCTCTCGTAAGCAGCCGGTAAATCCAGAAGATATGGAGAAATATGGTGTAACCATGAAAAAACCTGAAGAAGTGACATTGGACAAAGAATATGAAAGAATTAAAAGCTTGAATATTGACGAATGGGAGAACAAACGTGGTCCTAGACCATGGGAGGAGACACAATAGTCGGTGTAAAAAATGCAGCTAGAAAAGTGCAAAAGATATTTTTGTTAATGTTCTACTATTCATAGCTTTTAAGTCATTTGTTTTAGTGTATACTGAGTTTGTAAATAAATTACCGTTTATAATAAACAATATATGCATTTTCTTATTGTGAACAGTAAAGTGAGAAGAGCTACACGCGAAACAAATAACATCCGTTATGTTGGCAATGCCATCAAGTGGATCAAAAATTTTGACATTTCAACGAAAAATTCTCAGCTGCTTAAAAATATACAATCCGTGAGAAGAAATCGCTTTCACCAACAAAACAACATTCATAAACTCAAAATTTAAACAATTTTTACTCCCTGGTTTTATTAAAAAATATCAAAATAACTTCTGAAAGTGAAATGACGCCCAAACTAAAATTCGCCGAAGGTATGTATTAATTGAAGTGTACTACATACGCTGTTGTTCCGTTTTAAAAAATTGTTTATTAATAATATTTATTATAAACGCGTAGGCGAAAAAGTATTATGTTTCCATGGACCACTTATTTACGAAGCCAAAGCCCTTAAAAGTACAATTACTAAAGATAAGCAAATAAAGTACTACATTCACTATGCCGGATGGAACAAAAAGTAAGTATTTATGAATATTGAAAACTTTCAAACTAATATAGATTTTCCAAACCTAGTTGGGATGAATGGGTGCCAGAGAACCGTGTGCTAAAGTACAATGAAGCAAATGTTCAACGCCAAAAAGAGGTATATAAACAACATTCGAATGCAGCTGGAAAAAATAAAAAGAGTAAGTTCGTACATATGTATATACATATATTGAATTACTACTAGTTCTTTGTGCTTACTTAGGTACACCAAAGGGTAAAAAAAGCGAAGGAGCTGGTGCCACCTCAAAAGACGGTACTGCTAGTGGCAGCAGTGAATCGCGCGCTTCCACTCCATCAAAAGATTTAAACACAACCCCCTTGGCAGCACCATCAACTTCGGGAAGAGGCAATCGCTCGAAACCAACAACTAGTACACCCATCGCTAAAGATAGTGATGTCAGCGCAAAGGATGATTCTACCGCTGCAACAAGTAATAAAGATGAAACAACCAAAGATGAGCCTCCCAAAAAGAAGCGTGGAGGATCAACTTCAAACGCAAGTGACAAATCTAATGGTAGCGGAGCGGGTACCAGTAGTAATACAATAACAACGCCTGCGGCTACTGGCACTAGCATTGGAAGTGCAGGCTCATCACATCAAAATCGTTTGGACACGTGTGTGGAAAATGAAGAAACATTTCTTTCTAAAGTGGAGGTTAAAATAAAAATACCAGATGAGCTTAAGCAATGCCTCGCCGATGATTGGGATGCTATTACACGCCAACACAAACTGCTCGACATTCCTGCGAAGATTACAGTTCAGGATATTGTTGATCAATATATTGCCTTTAAGAAAACATCAAAATCGACGAACGCTTCCAAGGAGGTAGCAATTAACGATGTGCTAAATGGTGTTGTTGAATATTTTAATGTTATGATAGGTTCACAGTTGCTCTATAAATTTGAGCGGCCCCAATATGCGGAAATATTGCAACAACATCCAGAAACACCACTTTCCAAGCTTTATGGGGGATTTCATCTGCTGCGTCTATTCGTTAAACTCGGATCAATGCTTGGATTCTCCGCATTAGATGAAAAATCAATGCAGATGTTATTAGTGCATCTTCACGACTTTCTCAAATTCCTTGTGAAGAATAGTGCCACTTATTTCAGCATGACTAATTTTGTCAATGTTAGTCCAGAGTACCATCGAAATACTCAATGATTTTAAATCTGCTGCGGTTGTGGGAGTTGTGCCAATGGATATGCCACTTTTATAAAATAAACTTGCTTTGATTTGTCAGTTAACAAAACGATTTCATCATATATGTTCTTAATTCGCATATTCGTAGCACGTTATATTTTATTTTAATGCACGACCAGCATAACCATACAACTATGTAGAGGGTCCCCTTGTAGTGATATCAGCCTTTAATAAATAATTTCTTTAACCTGTTGCCAGATGTAGATTTGCTGTATTTAAAATTGGAATTTATATTATAATTAATATCTGAATATTACTTTTGTATGAGTTCGTAAAATTAGAATAAATATTTTCTAAATCTTAAAAATCATTTTTTTATTACAATTCTCATGTGATTGGAAGTGGGCAGAAACTGAAGAGCTTTTTATTTTTATTTTATCATTTGTTTGCTTTCAAATTAACTAAAAAAATTCAGCGAGGAAACAAAACTCACTTTACAATGGTTTCAACGCAATTATTTTTTATATCTTTGTCGTCATCTTTTTCATCACTGCTGCTACTACTCGTCGGGTAGAATTCACTAAAATCTTTTGGTTTATTATGTGCAGCTTGCTCCTTTTCTAAGTATTCATTTTGCACCCGCAGAATCTCTTCACTGGACTTACATTCAGCGTAGCTATTTAGCAGTGCTTCATTCAGTTCAATGAAAGAATGACCCCATGAAAACTTGCCCATATACCATTGCGCTTCATCCAAGTAGCCGCAAATATAGAGCGTCGCTGCAATTGCTTCAACGCAACTCAATTTGCAGGGTTTTCCATAGTTAATGGGATTAGCTGCTACAAGATATGGCAGCAAGCGTGGATGTGGGCTACGCATGCGATTGAAGGGCGTCTCTTCAAGTTTAGCCCATGAACAATCCACCACTGCTACACCTGCCGCTGCAACTATATCTTTATCAAGTGGGCTGACACAATTTACACCAACCGGTGTAAGGACAAGACCTGGAAATTTTTGACCCAAACGTAAATTTTCAATAAGACCTAGTCGTGCCAATTTTCGTCCAGAGCATTTCTTTGGGTCGCAATGATTCAGATCCCACATAGCAATTTGGAAGTCTGGTGGATGTCCTATACCATCAATACCAGCATCCGAGGAAGAGGAACTGCTTTCACTATCATCACTAGCGAGATCGCAGGCACGTTGCGCTAATTGACGTTCGCATTTGCGATTAGTTTTCACATTGCGATATTGTCCATGTGTGCCTCCTCCACGTTTTCCTTTGCCGCGGTTACGGGCACTCATTGCACAAAGTATATTGTAATATTCAACGATACAAATAACTAAAGAGTGAAAATTAAAAATGAAGTGTTTTGATTACAGTACTTGTGGGTTTGTTTATATTTTCTGACATTACTATGACATGTGTTTTTAGGTTTGTTCACAAACTCTTGAGTTGAAAAATAAAAAAGAAAGGAACATTTCAAACTGCATAATATATTTAAATGGGTAATGAATTTTGAAATTATATGCAATGAAAGATTATATGCTGTAAATTTACAAGAACAGAAGACGAATATTAATTGTTACTATTGCGTATGCGGAATATCAAATTAACACATACTTATATGTACATATGTACTTATGTACTTATTGAGATAAAAGAAATCAGAAACAAGTCAAGCTGAAATTTTAATATACTCTTTAATTAAAATTTCCTATTGTAAAAGAAATATATTTAATTTTATTATATTTAGTTAAATATTATCAGAAAATTTCATTGTTAATTTACTTCAGCGAATAATACAAAATTACAAAAATACATTACAATGGTTTCATACCATTATTATACGCTACAAAATTTAAACACTTATTTTTTATATTTTATTAAAATGCCATAGATTTGCCAGTATGCATACTTTCTTTTGGTTTTTAATTATGTAAATGGTATATCTTAGTTATAAATGTATTATGTAGGTGGCAGAATATGCGTGTAACTAAATATATATTAATATACATATATGTATGTACATATATATGCAAAATTATAATGCTATGCATTTCCTATTTACCAAATCTAAGTAAATATTTATAGTAAGAAGCAAATGCCAGAATACTTTATCTCTGTATTTGGTTTCTTTGCCAACGAAATTTAAAATGAAAACAAGCAAAAAATAAAGTTACGGTTAAATGTCAAGAAGAATTTGAGAAATTTTAGCTATCATTTAACGTATCGTCAATAAAAAATCTATTTCTAATTTCAATGCTAAATTTTTAATTGATTAAGTTCAAATGCGTTCTCTCAATGTAAGCGAATTTAAACAAAACAAGTGCAATTATTTACATACATAGTTGCGGTATCAACGATTTAAAAAAATTTATTGAACCAATCGTTACAATTCTTTAAAAACTTTCAAAGTAAGCTCCTTCTGCGCCGATGCAGCGCTGCCAGCGCGATTTCCAAGCATTGAAGGCGTCACGGAAGGCAGTCTCCGGAATATTCTTGAGAGCAGAGGTGTATACTGCTTGGATCCCCTTTCATGGGCCTTTTCAGGCAAGGATAAACAAAGTCCGGAGGTCACATCTTGGCTGTAAGGCGGCTGCGGAAGCGTTCGAATGCCGGGCTTAAATGAGGTAGTTCTTCACAAGAAGGGCGATGTGAGCCGGGGCGTTTTCGCAGTGTAACTTCCAATCGGCTGCGATGTCTTGTCGTTTGGATCTCTTGAGGACTTCCACGTAAATCTTGGCGTTGACGGAGGAACAAATTCATGGTGGGCGCTGCCTTTGATGTCAAAAAACACAATGAGCATCGTTTTCACTTTGGATTTGCCACACCACTTCTTGCTAAAGCAATAGCTGGGTAAGCCTGCTTGATCATTTCAAACATTTCTATCGTAGATTTACCGAGTTTTACACAGAATTTAATTGCTTTAACGAACGCTGCATTTTCGGCTTGCACCACTCACAGAAACACGTCGCGCGAAAATGTTTTTTTATGACTCTCCAGGTGCTCGGAAATGACCAGCCGCTCGTTCGTTAGCTGGGTACGCCCTCTATCGAATCCAATCGGTGAGCGCACGCTCCGAAGTACAGTCGGGTCTACGAAAACCGGAACGGATCCGGATTTTTATCCGGGCAAGGACTGTCAACTCGGCAGAATTCTGCCGTTACAACAACAACAACAAGTACATTCGTGGCGGAAGATAATCAGTCCTATCTCTTTCCGGACAAACTCTGTATGTAGTTTGTATATCTTTACTTGTGAACCTGCTGGTTAATAAATTTTACAAGCAAATAAAATCAAATAGCTTAAATTATAAAAACTTTATATCTGCCGAGTTGTTGAACATTTGAAATTTTGACGTGATAATTTTATATTGACAATTAGAGCTTTTTTTCAAAATTAAGTGAAAAAATATATATTAAAAGAAGTAAGAAAGCTCTAAATTCGGGTGCAACGGAAAATTTTATACTCTTGTAACTTGAGAGAATCAAAGCCAGGAAAATACTTTAAGGTGTAAAACCAATCATATAAAGTAGGGAGTAAAGTCAGCCGTATTATCAAAAATTTTGATATTAGTTATATAGGGACTAGGCCAAATATTCGTTCAAATTTATCTATTTTGGGCACAAAGATACACTGTTATGAATAAAACACGTCTTCATAGGATAACTCACATATTGGCCGATATATGCGGTACAAAGCCACCCCGAAGTTCGAAAAATTTTATATTAGGTATATGGGGGCTAAGGGAAGTATTAGTCTTATTCAACCCACTTTTGACACACAGACATATTATTATAAGAGAAGGATTATCCCTTAATTTCAATATATCACACATTGACCAACTTCTATCAAAAGTCATCTATAGGTACCGAGCGCTCTAAATATTCTGTGCCTAGGGGTTTGAACAGTTTTTATTACCTTTAAACAATTTCTGGTAGTAAGGTGACCAGACATTACTCGTGCAAGGTTCTATCCCGTTATATTAATTCCTTCTTGATTTGTGTACTGGAAACTGAACGAATCAAGTGGAATTTAAAATTGTTCTATAGGCTTGTAGTCCGATTTCGCCCATTTTCACAATGTGACATAAGAATGTAAGGAGAATTTTGTCGACATCGGTTGGACGGGTCCCGAGATATAATATTTCATAAAAAAGTGGGTAGCCACGCTCTTCGTCTAATTTTCACACCGGCTTCCATAAAGCTCTCTCTTAAGATCTCGGTGATAAAATTTAATGTCTTTGGCGTATTTAGTTACTGAGTTATCGCGCTTTTAGTAGTCTTTAACAGTACCGTTATGGGGACTGAGCAAGGTTATCCTCCGAATTATGAGTAGAAGTTCTAATAAGATTTTTATTCAGCAAATTTGGTTGTTGTAGCTTAAGTGGTTTAGGAGATATGTACATTAACCTTTTTAGAGGACGGGGCCACTCCCACTTATTAAAAAATTTTTTATCCACAGGTTCCCCTTGCTTCTACGATTCCCTGTGTCAAATTACAGTTTTATATCTTAATTTAGTCCTTTATCGGTTTTCGGTTATTGGCGTTTATTAAAGCAATAATAATAACTTTCATTTGAAAAATAATTATTTTGTTTTAATTGCTAATTAAAAATAATAACCTACTAATACATATCGTCGCCTGAAATGCAAAATAACGTAACATCACTTTTCGTAGGTTTACAGGAGAAGCGAAAAACCGCATAAAAAGAAAACCACTTGAGATATTAAAACACAATTTTCAAATCTGAATTAACGTTAAACTATAAGTATATTTTAGAAAAAGAATAAAGAAAAAATTAAGCAAATTTTATGGTAGGAGTCTTACGTTATTTTGAATTTTCGTTTCTGAAACAAATTAACGTATGATCAATTTAAACTTGTATAAAAATTAAAAATTTAAATATTAACCCTTGTTTTTAATTTTAAATAAAAACATTTGCAAGTTTTTTATATTTCATGTTATTTTATTATTAATACAAGTATGTACATACGTACTAGAAGAAGTTAAAATGTTTCAAGCTTAAAAATAGGATAATGTTTAATTATTATTTATTAAACAATTAATTATTCAAAAGCTATATTATCATAAAAGTAACAGCCTGCTGAAATCACAGTTTCTAGGTCCTACAGATATTGCCGTTTCTTCTTCAAAAAATTATGCTGCTAAATTCCTAAAAAAAACACGGGTCTGAACACTCGGAAAACTTCACTCACTTTGACTTCATACCGGATCTCTTGGATCATGGAGTCGCTAAACCGAACTCTGGCGGGTGCTTCTTTACCCATAGTTTTGGGGCCTGTAACACGCCTTCTTTTCTATGGTCTTACACAGGACTACATATATGTAGTAGTCCACGTTCCCTAAAAGTAAACATAAACAATAAATGACGGCTAATTTCGATATAAAAAAAAAAAAACACTGTTATATTTACACACATGAGAGATGATACGTTATTTTGTTTAACGAAATCAAGCACTGGATGATACATTTTTTTTTTTTTTTTTGAATTTTTAGTATAGCTTGGGTATTTTTGATCGCAGAAGCTTAAAACTGGTACTACACATGTAATATGATGGGGTGAATTATAATCAGTAAGAAACTCAACTTTGGATTGTTTTGATTATAAGTTATTTTGCATTTCAGGTGACGATATATTATATCTACTTATGAACGTAAGTATTTAGTTATTTAGCTCCTCTTTCTAAGTTCACAAAAACAGTTTTTATTATTTTTCCTCTTCTACGTGCTATAACATTGTCTGCTAGAGTCCACTAAAGGACAAACCAACTTAACAAAGGAGTTCACCTTGACCGCTGCTTTTGGACATATAGGCAAAAGTAGTTCAAAGTTAGATTTCCTTTTTGCAACGACAACATTCGTTTGCTTGGGAGATTTACAAACGTAAAACTTCAATAAATGCATGCGTGTATGTACATATGTATGTATGTTTGCTTGTATGAAAAAAACCACGTTCAATAAATAATTGTTTCATGACAAAGATCGTGTGTAATAACAGTAACCCAGCAATTCATAAGAGTCGTGCTGTTCATAGTTACAATAAAGTCGTTTGTGGGAGTTACAATTTTGTAAAACAAGCCTTATGAGGAAGAAAATCTTACTTTTATGAGTGAAGGTACATATTTCATTTTGGTATAAATCATATATTTTGTTCATTACGCACATGTGTAAATATTTGTCATGAGATTTTGTACTTATACATTCGTTATATCAAAGATATATTATTTCCATGTAGTTTTTTTTAATAAGTTTGCCATGAAGTTTGTAACATCCTGAAGAAAACGTGGGAGACTACAAATTATGTATGAAATCTCACACACGAGCGTTGCTTTCGAAGTGGCTGCTCATATGTCGGAATCGCCAATATCGGCAAATATGGCAGATACCTTGTATGGAAACACATTGAATTGGGAATGAATATGAAATTAAGTTTGATCAATATATTTATATGGTTCTCTTATATTCCATAAAGCTAATGTCTTTATGCTTAGTATATGGCTTAAGGGAGAAGATTTTGCTCATCTTAGTGAAATATTCTTAGAAGTTTTCAGGTACATCCAAATTATTTTTTCTTCATTAGACAATTAACGATCAATACCCGTTATTTTTCGATTTTTTTCTTTGAAGGGTTCTCTAAACAATTTATGTTGTGTTAACCTCTTTTCAGCATTTGTTATAGTTTAATTGGCTGCACCATTAAATAGCACGCATGTGGCCATGATCACGAAGTCTTGTTCTGAAGGCAGTTAATTTCTAGCTTCTCAACCCAAGTATAAAAAAAATTTGCACTCTTCTTGATGAGGCAAACAATCTTTAGTTGAAGGAAAAAATTAAACTTCGAACAAGGAAACGGCTGCTAAGATTGTTTTTTCAAAAAATTAAATTTATTGTATATCCTGCGGTGTGTTTGTTGGGTTCTTATAATGAGGTTCGTCATATTTCATCAATGCTTAAGCCAGTCGTTGCCACCGTCACTATGTGTTATTGCCGGCTTCATTCCCGTTTTCCGCCACTCTGCTCCAATATAATCATACACCTAACAACAACAAAAAGTACACAAGTTTTACACTATTTAAGTATTTTTAGATAGACTTGATGTTTTTTCATTATAGAAACATACATACACATGTGTATGTAATTGTGCATGTGTGTTCTACAATATTGACTCGCAAAGTTTGTAGAGTAAGTAGTTATTGAAATTATCAACGGAGGCAACAACTTTATGGTCTTTAATGCCTCGTAATTGGCCAAGCATTTTGGGCTAGCGTCAATTTTCACCATTTATGGAAGTGATTTTCTCGACTAGTATTGCKTTTTCAAATTATTTTTCGTATTTTCCTAGAACAAGTGTTCTTACTTTGTTTGCTTTTGTTCCATTTGTGGATTTGTGCTCACATGTGAAAGAGTGCTGATCAATAATTTTTATTTGAAATTATGATAAACGTAAGTAATCCTATGGCAAGCGCCAAGGTTGAGAAATCTCGCGAGCAAATTAATGCAAACAAAAATTATTTTTGGAAACGAAAAATTTATTGGATATCAATGAATGTGGTTGTGCAGTGACAGAATARAGATATATTTCTGTTCATAATTGGTTAAAAGTCAATGTTAAAATATACAAATGCAATAATTATAAATTTTTATATATTTTTTAAGTATTCATTAGGTGTATTCGCATTAGAACAAACAGTTGTCGGTGCTTTCTCGCAGTTACCAGTAGAGGAAAGAAAATAAAAGCCGACATAACCATACTGAAATAATGATAAAATACTTAGATTAATTAATCTGGAATCTGGAATCCGAATCCTAAACCCTTTAAATAAATGCTTACTTTTGCTAGAAAAGAAATATAGGACTTAGGTATTTTGAATTAACACTTTCGCAGAAGACCTATGCGTAAACAAAGGTTTCGCGTAGTTTTTTTTTTAAATTTAGCCTTTAGAGATTCGTAGAAACTTGTACACAAATCTCAGATAGCACTTTCTGTAACTAAAGTATGATTTAAAATACACTTAACTTGCGTRGTCAATGAGTCTCCCAGCTACCAAAGTGGTTGGAATCGGGTCAATTTTGATAATGACATAGTTCCAATATTTTTTAAGTGAATCTATACGGACCAATTTTTTCTCAAGTACTCAAACAAAACAAAACTCTATAGTAGAAAACGTTGTTTGGAGTCAGGGTAGCAAATCGTAACATTCATTCATACTCGTATTGCTTTTACGATAATAAATTGGTAGTACCTAGCATTAAAGTATAAGAATAACAACAATATAACCTCGGTTCGGAATCACGGTCTCCTAATTACTCGCATTGAATTTTAAGGTTACCGCCAGCTCGCCCTTTCACGATTGTGCTTCTTCTTTTTCAAAAAAGGAACAGTGAAATATCCATTTTGCTTGAACTCCAACCTGCTGGAGAATAAAGGAAATATTTTAGTCGTAAAACTGTTGTAGGTTTAGGCCAGAATTCTGCCCAAACCAATAATACACTTAAGTATTTCTACATCTTAAAAAAATTAATTCACTCGATATCAAAAATCTACGTAATAAAATGGGAAAAAATATGTTTAGGATTATGTGCATGTAGTCTTAAATTTCAATTCTTTACACTGGCTACTTTTTTGGCCAATTTTTATACTCTCGCAACAAAGTTGCTAAAGAGAGTATTATAGTTTTGTTCACATAACGGTTGTTTGTAAGTCCTAAAACTAAAAGAGTCAGATTTGGACGTAATTTTTTTGGAAAAGTGGGCGTGGCCCCGGCCCCTACTAACTTTTTTGTACATATCTCGAAAACTACTACAGCTATGTCAACCAAACTGTATAGAGTCGTTTCTTTTAGGCATTTCCATATACAGTTCAAAAATGGAAGAAGTCGGACAATAACCACGCCCACCTCCCATACAAAGGTTATGTTGAAAATCACTAACAGTGCGTTAACCGACTAACAAAAAACGTCAGAAACACTAAATTTTACGGAAGAAATGTCAGAAGGAAGCTGCATCCAGGTTTTTTTTTTAAATTGAAAATGGGCGTGGCGTCGCCCACTTATGGACCAAAAACCATATCTCAGGAAGTACTMVAYCGATTTCARTGAAATTCGGTATATAATATTTTCTTAACACCSTGATGACATGWACCAAATATGGGTGAAATCGGTTCACAACCACGCCTGAAATCTCGATTATCACTTTATCATGCGAGAGTATAAAATGTTCGGTGACACCCGAACTTAGCCCTTCCTTACTTGTTGTTTTTGTAACTGTTGCATTAGGTATTAAATTTTCGAATAAATTTGAATGATATTCTGCAACTTCAATTTATCAAAGAAATAAAAATATTGTTTAAAATAGAGTATTGTTCAGAATAAAATGATAAAATGATGAAACTAATCTGCTTTCGTAGCTAAGGGGTTATATACAGTTAGAAAGCCGAAAAAGCGATCTTTTCTGAACTTTTCTGAACTTTTTCTGAGAAAACGTTTAAAGTTGTTGATTAAAAAATTTTTACACACATTATGGTAACTTTTAACTGTATTTTAAGACATAATATTAGTAAAATTATTTATTTGGAACTATAACTGTTCTCCGAGAGCTCCTATCTAAAAACGCGTATTGCTGTAACCAATATATCTCTGAACTACATCCTTTGAATTTAAAACACCAAATTTCGTTCAAGTAATATTAAATCTAGTAATTAATCGAACGAATCTAAATACAATTTTTTGATAAAATGACCTTTTCTCAAAAAATATCGATTTTTGACCAAAATTTCGGAACAAATTAATTGTTTATAAAAAATATCTATCGGTGAGAAAACATATTCGTTTAATTAATAAAAAATTTATTTAAGAAGCTCGTCGAGAATGGATTTTTTGAAATGATATTCCGATCTTAATTAGATTATTCTCAATACGAATTTATTTTGTATCAAAAAATAACGTCCATATGTCCAAGAGTTTGCATGATTAAAAGGAATCTAAGGGATTAGAGGAAAACAAAAAATATGCGAGCACGCTATAGCATTCTTAGAAAAGCCCAGTTAAAGCTTTATTAATATCATTCCAAGGTCTCATGACAAATAGTTGATTAGATAATTATCGATCTTACATTAAGTCTTATCTATTTCAATACAACAAGATAATTGTCGAAACCAAAAACAACATTCTAAGGAAATTTTTGGAATGAATAACTGTCTTGCATAACAGAAAGAGATAGTTTGAACGACCAAAAGCAAATGGAACAATTTGGATGTTTTATGACGAAATAGATTTTAAAATATCAGCATGACTGCGGAAAGTCAGGATTATAATTTCATTTAAGAGGCGATATACTTGACAAAGAATAAATAATAAAAGAACTGTGATATTTTGGTTTACGTAACAGGGATTGAATTTATAATCGACCAAGGACTCTCAGCTCTATAGTATTAAAATATTATAGAAATATTTTTTGCAATGACAACAAGAATTCTAGCAACAAGAAATAATGTATTATGTGTTCTAAAGTTATAATTAACAAGTAAGGAAGAGCTAAGTTCGGGTGTAACCGAACATTTTATACTCTTGTAACTTGCAGGAATCAAAGCCAAGGAAATACCTTACGATGTAAAACGTCAACCAGAGGATCGAAAGCTAAGCAATTTTATATGTATATACGTATGCTATGTATAAATCATACACTGACCGACATAAGGTTTGTGAAAAAAAACCAAAATTATTATACGTGGTCATTATAAAAAATCAGCCGTCAAAGTCAACTATAGATACTGGGGTCTACATATTCGGTACCTAGGGTCGTGAACAGTTTTTATTAATTGCTTCGTGATTTGTGTACTGGAAACTGAACGAATCAAGTGAAATTTAAAATTGGCCACATATGAAGTAGACGGGGGTTTTGAACGATTCATTAAATTTCAAAGAGTGACATTGGTTGGGTCCTGAGATATAGGTTTTCACCAAAATGGAAAGTGGTCCGATTACGTCCATCTACGAACTCGATTTTTTTGTACTAATTATACCTGCATACCAAGTTTTATCAAGATATCGCAATTTTTACTCAAGTCACAGTTTGTATGGACGGATGGACGAACGGACGGACAGACAGACAGTCAACCGGATTTCAACTTTTCTCGCCGACCTGATCATTTATATATATATATAACAATCTCTCTTTTAGTTTTACAACCGTTAGGTGAAAAAAACTATAATACTTTTTTTTTTTCAATTTCAACATTTAATAAATAGAAATACAACAAATGTCGACAAATAAATACGTGCAGCTTTTGCAATCTACAAAATAAAAAAAATACAAACAAAAAGACTAATAATAAGAGACAATGCCTAAAAATACCGGGCCAATGCAGGCGAGCGAGATATTTTTCGTTTCTTACGCTAGAATGGAAATATGTGAAAATGCTATACATATCAATGATCAGAAATAATAAAATGAGAAAAAAGGAAATGAGAGAAAAGTAGGGAAATTTTCTGAAAACATATCTTCTATCGGTGAGGCCTGAAAATGTCAGACCGAGTAAATGTACCAATACACACACATGAACACATACATGGCAAAAGTAACCAATACAACGGTAAAAGTGACTACAATGAAACGAATGAGGATGCCCGGTAAACTGAGACGACGAATGAATTGGTGAGTGGGTTGAAAAAATGACGAAAGTCTATTTTTCGGGTGGAAATAAATTTCAACTTCAGAAATTCATAAACAAACAGGTACAGGAAATGTATACATACATATTTACGTAACGTATTTAACATACATGTGTACGTTATGGTTGTGCATTTTTTGTAGTACAATATATATTTTGATATTTTATTTTAACAATAAATTTATATATCATACATACATATGTACGTATATTTGTATAAATGTACATATATGTATATATGTATCAAAATTTGTTAAACATTTTAGGAGACATGTTTGTTTTGAAATTTTAGTTACTTATAGAGAGCAATTGCGGAAAAATGCCAAGGACCACATGACGCTGCATAGTCGCAGTTGCAAACGTACATACATAAGTACAAGCTGATGTATTTACTTTTGTGTATTTATTTACTTGAATTAACCGGCACAGTGTTGCGTTGCCTCCTTCTCCGCCCACTTGGCGCGCATTTAAGCAACGCAAAGCTGTCCTTTCCTCCAGCTTGCATTTATCAGGCCCAGCGAGTGCATGTGCGTATGTATGTATATGTATGTGCAAATGCATACGTATTTATGTATATGCAATATGCATATCGAGCATATAAAATTTATATAAAAAAGCGCTCGCATTTTATACTTACTTACTAGCTACAAAACAAAAATAAAATTTCTTATAAAAATAAAAATTAAAGGCAACAACAATACGACGTGCGCAGCCAGAGCGTTTCGTGGATACTATTGTATATCATGGTTGTTGCTGAAGCTTGTCAATATGTATGTATATTTAAGAATATATTTACGTACACATGTATGTATGTATGTATGCACGTGTGCACATATGTATGTATGCATGTTTGTGCGTTTTTTTGGTTTCTTTCGCTGATCGTGCAAATGTTTCGGTGCGCCGGCTGCGGCCTCTGTTGCTGTGGCTCCGGCATTGGTTTGGTGCCACCAAAAGCGTTCAAATTAAAAGCAACAACAGCAACACCGACAGCAAATGCCGCCATAGCCTTGCGCGCAATGTACACTCACACACATGCAAACACATACATGCGCCACATACCGCACTCAACGATCGAGTTTACGCACACAATCGCATTTTGTACAAAACCAATACCAATGCAATTGGGCCGTCGCGGTGGCAGCAACATTTCGTTTCGAACAGATTCAAGCAGAACAGCTAAAGTGTTTTCACAAAATTTTCAGTTGAACATCACAATCCGTTCAAGTCGCGGATAACTCCGATAATATTATATTGTAAGTACTGACCAATTGACTAACTGTTGATTGTCACTCTGACTCAGTGTGTTGTGTTCTAAAAATTCAAAGTAAAGTAAATTACAAAGAAAAGCAGTATAATATAACCGATAAACTGTTATTTTAATTGAAATTACTAACTAAACGAGCACAAGTTGTGTGTGGTGTGTAGTGTTGGTGATAAAAGTGGGTTAAAAATTGCATATTTTCAACACGAAAACTGTGGAACATTTGCCAGCGTTCCTTCGAGACAATTTTTTGTATGAAAGTGCCTTCATTTTTACAAAAACAAAATATTTTTAAAATTCTAATATTTAATTGAAATGTGTATTTAAGCTAACAAACTGAATTTATTTGTACATAAATTTTCAAAAGTAGTTTTACTGTTAATATAAAAGACTCGCATGATGAAAACTCTATACGCAGTGTTATGTAATATTCTTTTTTATAGAATTTAGGAGACTTTCTTGAGTTGAGTTATGAAATTAAGGATGGTATTAAGGTTATAAGGTAGTTTTTTCTACACTTTGGGGAAAAAGTATAGATATCTTTAAACAAAAAATATTGAATAACTAATTTGTTAGTTTGTAAAAAAAAAAAAAGAAAAGAGTAGAAGTACACTACATTCTTATATCGAGACCACTACCGATGTTCATGCACACTTTTTAGGTTAGAATGCGGATTTTGTGTTAATAAAGTAAAAATTTGAATTTGAGAGAACTGAATTTGAAGAAACCGTTAATTGAACGGAAATTTCTTAAACATTTAATTGTTATGAAAATGTTCTGACATTTTTTAGTTAAAAAAAAATTTTGAATGCACACTTACATATGTATATGTTTATATATTTTAATTATATTTAAAATTTTAACCAAAAGATTCTTTTTTAATATTCCTTAAGATATTTTTGGAAAAAACGTTTAAAATTTTTTTATATGAAATGTGGGTAGAAATATATAAATGAAGTATTGAAATTGTTTTTGCATATTTTTTGCTTAAATAGCTATACATTATTTTTAGGTCGAAAATTGTTGCAAAACAGCTTGAAATTAAAATCTTTTATTTTTTTAAATAATATATTTTAACGCATTGTCAAAGAAATATTCAGTAGAGTAACCGCTATGCAAACAATTGCCATATAAAAGCAGTATAGGTATGTGTGTGTTAGTGGTATCCACAAAGTTCAAAACACGACTAGCATAACTGAAGCAGCAGAAAACCACAAAAAGCGTTTAGAATTGCGAATGCTTGCGACATAAAAAATTAGGAAAACTATGATGAAGAAAACAAAAAAAAAATTATAATAAATATATAAATCATGTAAATTTAGCAGTATGTACATCCACCAAGGCACTCAAGATAAGCAGACGACAGATCCTATATACAAAAAATAGTAATAAAAAACTATTAATAAGTTAAATAAATGGTTGTCTCTTAGGACATCATAAGAATAAGCATATGCAATGAAGACGTTTTTATTTTTCAAATTCTAATTATTGCAAAAACATACGAATTTCCAAAAATATTTATCGTAAGCTAACAAAAGCTATAATAATCATAGATAAAATACTTCCAAAGCATCCACTCAAATTTGAAAGCTAACCACATACATTTGAACATATGTGTATATATTTCGAATCGAATTCCTATGCCAAATTCACATTAACGGCTCTCGCCTTATTAGCACACTGTGGCAATAAGACAGTGGCATGGACATTCCTAAGCATTGCATCAATTTGATTGCCATACATGCAACCATCTTTACTTTGTTTACCTAAAAATCTAAGCACCACTTGGCTTGTATCTATGTAATTCGATCCTAACTGTGGCATTCAGCTAATGGCCAACGACTATTCGCTCTGGCATTCAGCACTGTTCTATATTTGATTTCGCTTCCCCGAAAGCTGTGCGAGGATCGCAAGCACATCGGTATTTATGCATGTGTGGGCACCTAAAAAGAACTAGACAAGGAAAAGCTTTCGAATTGCACCAAAAACAACAAAAAACAAAAAGAACAGAAGCGCTTTCCGCCACTACAACCATACAACAGTATTAAATGATCGTTTTTTTGTTGTATTTTGGTGATTTAGCAATATTCTGACATTAAACAGCTGCCTGCTGGCGTTGGCGGCACTAACGGTTGAATACTATATATACAACACATACATATGTATGTATATACACATATGTATGTGTATGTATATTTGAATTTTTCTAAATATGTCTGTGAACGCACATGCTGTTGCAAATACTAAATTACCGTTGTTTATGAGCATCAAGCTCCTTGAAATATATTCGGCTTTCCGAAATTTTGAACATTTTGTTGAAAACCTCTGAACATTTTCGAGCATTTATTTTTAGTACAATTTTAAATTTGGCATTAAGAAAGCAACTCTGCTTGAGGTGTTCATATCAACTTTAAATTTTTGCTAATAGAGAGATACTTTTTACTTACGTAAAAATTGTACGCATTTATGATAAAATTAGTATTTAAAAACTTATTTTGTTAACGCTGCTTACTTACACTATTCTAAACTCATATATGAATAAAAAATGTTTTAAAAATTAAATTTTTGATTCAAAATGTTTAATATAAAATACATATGTACATATATGTATGTATATTTATGTATGTACATACTATATACAGATGGGACCTCTATTGGAAATTTTTTTTAAATTCATATACAATATTATATACAGATTTTTTCACTACGTAATTAATTTCAAAAAAAGAAAATTCAGCCTCTGACAGTGCAGCGTATTTTGAATAGATATTTTAGAAAACAAATTTTCAATTACGTTTTCTTACAACTTTTGATTCAACCTAACTTTTATATTTGATTCAAACTTCTTACTGTGTAATATATTTTCTCGATCTCTGCGCGTTTGTCATACTTTTTGTATATTTAATAACATCCCTTACTTTATATAAGGCGTACCGCTGTCATATTGCTTTCATATTCACTCATATTCAATGACACATGTTTAAGAAATATATATACTCAGAAAATTAGAAATCAGAATTCATTTATTTTTATTTCCCTTAAATCAAGTATTTTCTAACCCAGAATGCATCTCATATTTCCGTTTCATTTGGTACACCCTGTTGGCAACTATTAGTATTACAATAGCTATATTTTTTTTTATAAAATTCTGTACGTAAAATGAAGTTCACTCAGCAAACATTAATCGTCTAGTTCGGTTTAAACGCCTAATTGTGTGCTATATACGAGTACATAGTACACATATTGTACAGTAAAAATATGTTTTCAACAGAAGTCTATGAATGAAAAGATAATACAGTATACATTTACATACATACAAATATATTGTATATATGTGCATCTACATATGTACATATACAATATTTGTACATTTACATATTTGTTATAACAAATATATATTTCCAAGTAAGTATTCTGCACTCGAAACTCTGTGGCTGAAACTCAAATGCTTCCAAATAATTGATAAGAGTAGAATATGTGTCATTTTCATAAATAAATCTATATAAGTAATATTATACATTACATTATAAGAGTTATTTTTATGAATATACACTTGAATCAGCATTTCTGGAATGCTTACAGTTGAAGTCACCTTGCTGACCAAGTGCAACTGATGAACCGTGTGTGTATATTTACAAACTTTTGTACATATATGTCTATGCGTATGAAAACAAAAATGAATTAACACATCGTTAACGTAAATATGTGAGTAACATGAAAGTTCCAAATAATTTTACACAAAAGCTCTTTTAAAAGTTCATATGGATAACAAGCACCCGAAGCGGTTGATAACTTTAATTTTCGCCATGAAATTTGATATACATATGTAAACGATAATAAGTCAGACATTTCAATAAAATTTCAAATAAATAGTCTATTAGGTGACTAGACCAATTCGTATGCATAACAAATCAACCTAAAATAGCTCATTATCAAAAAAGGTTCCCAAATAGTATTTTTCATACATATGTATGTATATATGTACATATTTACATAAATACAAACAAAAAACATACACACATATGTATGAAAAACGCTTATGACCCGATTTGCTGATTTCAAGAAATCCACTTCAAATGCAAAATATTAAATATAATTAAGTAAATATGTACATACATACGTACATATATTGTGCATATTCGTTGAGCCGCTGTACTGTAAACAAACCGTAACAGCTGACCAGGAAAGCGTTTATATGTGTGCGTTAGTGTGTAGCGGCCGGGTCATCGTTTCAAGCCGCCTTCGTTGACAGCGCTCAATCTGAGTCAGGCTTTTGGAATGCCTCATACTTTATAATGTCAATGGAAATGCTCGTATATCACATACGATAAATAAAATATGTGACCATACTTACATATTTATACTTATATATATCCATGTATATATATTTCGTATGCACCTGTGTATGTTTGTATGCTTGCAGTATGTATGGAATTCATTTTTCGTTACGTATTTTGCATACAACTCATTTTCTCACATATAAAACCGAATGCGTTCTGCAACAAAAACACATTTACATACATACGTGTATATAATGTTTGACGCATTCATATAACTTTCTACTTTTATTTTTATTTCGAGCGTAAAGAAAAAAATCGCCCGTAAATCAGTGAATAGCTCCAACGACCAAGATTTATTTATTTTGCCACAGCGTCGTCGTTACTTGTCATGCGTCACTCCATATTTTGCCTTTTATTATAATATATTGTGTGAGTGTGCTTAGCTCTATGTGCTTGGAATCGATTACAGAGTGATTAAATAAAACCTTACTGTTTAACCCAGATCTCTAAAGTGTGCTCTGCAAGAGTTAGCGGTTGACATACTTACTCATATACATACATATATATAGTTTCTTTATCAATCGGCCTTAATAAATAGGGAAAAATTCCCAAAATTCTACTCTTAAAGAATTTTTGAAATATTTATATAGTACGTAAATGCCTCCTTATATGTGTGTATATAAACAAAGTTTTCAAAATGCAATATGTCACTTGTCTCCACTCCAATATATTTTCATTTATTCGTCTACATCTATTTATGGCTGGGGTAAGGCCGCCATTCCATGTTGGCGGGCTGAACACGTGCTCGGAACCCCTCATCTATATAGTGATTTTATGGTGTACACTTTTGAATTTGGGATAACGCCGTAGCCTATTGAAGTAGAAGGGAATTATTTATTTACATGCGCTCAGGAGTACTCACATCTGTTAGTAAAATTAGGACAAGTTCGTTGTTTTCTTATAGCTTACTGATCTATACAGTGCGATCGCCGAGAATAATAAGAATTAAGTTTCATAAAGAGTAAAAAAACAAAAAACTTCGACCTGACCGGACCGAACTTTCTTAAATTCGATTTTAGCATAATCCCTCCCTCTTTTTTAAGATGTAACTGCTTGCTCGTCTTTATTCTGTAGTCTGTATGAAAAGAAAACACGGTGATTTAATTTATAATTTAATTGTGTCAATTAATTTAACTTTTTGAGCGTACAAGACTATGTAGAATTTTACTCTAATTTAATATCGGTAGTCGTTTTTCGTATAATTACAAATTGATGATAGAAGTACCAAGAGAGAATGCCGAGAAGTACATGCATATGTATATTGCTTAATAGACGTGATCTAGACGGTACCACGGTATGAAACATGAACAAGTGAAATTATAAATATTAAACATGTGTTTCATAACAGCATTTCCGAATGTATCCTGCCCTTAAATTATGGGCAAGACAGCCCGGTAAAAAAGTATGTATAAGAGCGATGTTGTTGTTGATCGGTAAATGCTTTGGCTTTAACAGCTTTTTTATAATTTGAAAGATGGCAAACACACCATGATTTTGTCAAACGTATTCCAATTTCATATTCTTGCCGTGATTTCGAGTTTATTCAAAAGAAATTTTGAATGCAGACATTTTCTTGCAATGCAGCCTTTACCAAAACAATTTGTATAGTATAGGCGATTGATATTTTCAAAATAATCTCCGTTAATATTTTCTAGAATTTTGAGGCACCCACACCTACCACACAGCTGTGCTTTCAAATACTTTATATATTATTTATGCTAAAATGATGTGCTTAATTCAGACTTAAATGTATATTTCTGTAAATTATTGAGTAAATCGCTTAACTTTTCATTTCACATGGGCAAATTTCAGTTTCTTCGAGTAAACAGAGCAAACACAAAACCCAGCCACCATGGATGCCATCAAGAAGAAGATGCAAGCGATGAAAATCGACAAGGACGGAGCATTGGAACGTGCTCTTGTCTGCGAACAGCAAGCACGCGATGCCAATACTCGCGCCGAGAAGGTTTGTAATTACCCATATACACATACACTTATATACTAACATATACATATGTATGTAAATACATATGCTCATATGTATCAGCAAATTACAGCTGTTCGATAAGCTAACCAACAATCAGCAAAACAGTTATAATCATTCAAACGGTTTAATTGAACAGCGTGCATTTTTAATTTCTTCATTCAATTGCTGAAAATTCGGAGTTTTTTCTCGCCAATTACGCCAAACGTTTGCTGTTTGTACGTTGGAATTGTTTATTGCAAATTATTTCTTTTTTTCTTTTTCTGTTTTCAATATGAAAACTTAATTAGTGGCGGCTTCACACACGTGTCTGCAGCGTTCACAATGCATAAAGATTAAATATCTCCGCATGAATAATGAATTAAATAAGATTGATCGGTACTGTTATAATGTAGTTTAAAAGAAATTTCTCAAATAATGGCAATTCACTAATATGAAACTTATTTTTAAGCACTTTCTGCAACGAAAACTATTAAATATGATTAGGAGTACGAAAAAATTATGTAACAGAAAAAATAATAATAATAAACATAAATAAATATAAATATGTATAATAAATATATATTTAATAAGAAAAAAATTATTTTTTTAAATAATAAATATATTATATTATTTATTATGCTTGTGTAGGCCGAGGAAGAGGCACGTCAATTGCAAAAGAAAATCCAGACTGTTGAAAACGAATTGGATCAGACACAAGAAGCCCTCACACTTGTCACAGGCAAACTGGAAGAGAAGAACAAGGCTCTACAGAATGTAAGTTTGTCGTTTTAAAGCCACTAGTTATAAGTATATATGTATATGAAAGTTATTAAAAAAAGTTAATTAATTAAATTATTTTATATTAGCGTTATATATTCAGACTGTTTAGCAAAACTTAAAAATAATTAAGGAACTGATTGCAAGCTCGCATTACAATAACAAATGCAAGTAAATTTCTTGAGAAATTTAGGAAGAAAATTTTTGCAAGTTTTTTGACCATCAAGGTATGCCGGCTCCTGGCAATAAAAAGTAACTTTTACGGATTTTAAAGTAGCCACCAGTATGCTTGAAAATTTGCTACTTGTTTCATAAATTTTTCTTTAAGCAATAGTGTATGTATTTTCAGGTTTTAGTTATTTAAATGTTATCATCCATTCGACTGTACATTTCAAATAAGCTAAATATTTTAACTATACAAAAACATTGCTTTATTTCCAAATCTTTACAAGTGAAGGCTTGAATTTTATATTATTTTCACAAAAAATTATCTCCCCTTGAACAATTATTACTGTATATGTATATAACTTGTTCAATGTAAATCTTCCAGCCTACAGCTTTTTTATCTCTCCAAACATCCTTTTGAGAATTTTTCAAAGAAATATCAGAGACGTTTCTGATATATGTTGTAATATTGTATTTTCATATTTACTATTTAAAAATAGTTTTTTATTTATAGTAGTTTTTTCTCAGGATTTTTTTCAGTATTATTGTTTTGTTTTTAATTCCATATACATTACTATTTTAAATTAGAAATACATATATTATCATATATTATATATACTAGTTTAATATTTCCATAATTTACTTTTCATATTATTTCATCGTATTATTATAAGAAATACTCAAATACTCAATAAAATGAGGGAAAAATTACATGAAAATTTATATTCACAAAATACTATATTATTCCATGATCTCCAATATACTGAAATAGGAGTGTTAAAAACTATAGTATATGTGTATTTTGTTTTTTAAAATGAAAGAGTGCCTTCGGTACAGCTTTTGCTTTTATAAAAAATATTATTTTAGAGCCATTAGCCTTTACAAGGGATTATTATCGATTACAGAACGGACACATTGATGCCTGTCTGCTAAAACGAGGGAAGATTACCGTAATGGCACTTATCAATATGCCAAACTTCAAAAAAGCACATACTACACGCATTATTCGTTCAAAACGATTAGCATGATAAATGGATGTATTTGCAAAGAATGCGCCACTGTTATAAGAACAAACGAGCAACGGCAATAAATTAACATAACAGCGCTAACATAACATTCGCTGACAATGAATACCGTGCCTATTTCAAATTGGCTAAAGTCCGTTGTCTGGCAGCGACGTTGTTGCTCGCGTTGCCAACTACACAAACGTCTCTTTGCTTAGTTTCCGTTGATCTATTTTTAAAACCAAAGTCTCATGGGGAATTTGTAGAAATTCGGAAAATTCACACACTCACATACATGAAATTGTGTGCACAATACATATGTACATATGAATATGTGTAAAGGTGTATATGGTATTATGCAAATTAAAAAAGAGTTCCGCCCATTTCCAAATACGGCGGAAAGAGTTTAAAACCGTATCATTTTGAGTGGTTTCAAAATATCGAATAACGCTACTCAGAGAGTAGAGAATAGCATTTTGTTGTTGGTTTTTTCTTTCCATAAGCGCATGCGTTTCTTGAGATACTCAATGCAAGTGTTTATTTATTTTATAGTTTGCAAAAATTTACCAGATTGGAAATTTTAGAAAAAAATAAATAAGTATGTATAATGGAAAATTTCGAAATATTATAAACTTTGAAATTGGAGCATATTTAACATTAACATACAAATACTTTCATTACAATCTACGCTGGAATTAAATATTATTTTGAGATGAGTAAATTTTTGCATAAACAAATTTTAAATTTGCGGCGCACATGTTTTCTGAAGAGGAAATACGATACACACATATGTATGTATTTGTATGTATATGTATGAATAATGTACATTTAAGTAAGATGTTAACAAACTTAATTGTTATCTAATATATCTCCACACACAAAATCACGTGTAAATATGTATTACATCTGTAATTGTATAACCAAATTCAACTTTTCAACTTTTTTCTGGCATGCTAAAAATTAATGGGTTTATGCTTGTAGCTTGTATAGAAAGTTATAAAGCGTATATAACATTTTGAAATGTTGTTAATTAAAAGAAAAAAGATACATTTTTCAAAACAAAAATATAAAATGACTATATACCGGTGCGCTGTACAAACAAATTTAATTGCGATACGTACATCCACATGCATGGTGACTAATGCATAGGCACAACAACAAACTGACTTATGGAACGCTATAAGAAAAACTACACATATGTATATGTACATATAATACACACTATTCGCTAAATAAGCACACACAATTATTTGAAACACATATACATATGTACATATGTATATGAACATACATATATAGCGATATAAAAAAATTCCATATGAAAATACTCGCCTGATGACACAGAGCAATGAATTGGCGTTGACTCTCTTCGTTGGCGACCTCGACTGAGAGAAAGTGGAGCACATATACAAGTGCCCAAGTACATGGCTAAAATAAAAGTACATACATACATATGTGCTCGTCCTCTCCCACATATGCATTGGTTAGCTATAGGGCGGGCGTGCGCACCGCTAATTTTACTGTACGATCACAGTGGGGTCGATGGGTTGATGGTCGACGGTCACGAATTGTAGTGTGCTGCAGCCGGCTAGTCAAGCGGATAATTCGTAAGAGACGACAAAGAGAGTGGGAGCGAGTTATTAGAAAGTTTAGCTTACATTTTTACAATTATTACATATGGCTGTACATACATACTAGCTATACACATTAGCCAACTCTTCCTCAACATATATTTATTAGATCACTGGGAGTGTAACGTTCGCAACCGGCTAGTCATAGTAGGGGGTGGTGTTTCGTGTGAGCTAAGCATATTGCTCATATCACTCAAATAGCAGGAGTGTATGTAGAGAGTGGCGACAGTAGAGCATACGGCGACGATCATATGGAGCAGGAGTAGTAATTAGGTGTACATATATGACGGTCAAACTTATATACAATTTATACATACGTACAGACATATGCAATAGATATATTACGTGCCACAACTAGCGCGCATAGCGGCAACTACGGGAACGGCAATAGAGCACAAGCTGAAGCAACAGCCAACAGCTATGGTTAGAAGAAGCAACAGCAGAAATTAAATCATCGTAGAAGCGAGGCCAACAATATCGCATAATTAAATTGAAGAGTGTTTCAAGTAGTTAAACACATACATATGTGGAGTAGATTTTAAATAAAAACAATAATTACATACATGTAATAATGTATAACTGAAAACTCTATTTTCATTTAATGTGAGTTAAATAAAATTTTAGAGTTGAACTAAAAAAAAAAATTGGCGTATTTGCAAAAAAAAAAAACAAACATTGAGAAAAAAAAGCAAATACATTCCAATGAAAATTTTGTAACTTGATTGGAGCGCGGCGATATTCCTAAACATTGCAAATATTAGCGCAAACTCAAATACAACCGGAAACCTAAATAAGTTTGTACGTGTGTAATTAAATAATTTTACGCGTTATATACGCATACAAATATACATACGAAATTAAACCAAGTATTACCAAATCACGCTAACTCTACGTAAACGGGTGTGATATGAACGTACAGTATCATAGATAATACATATATCTAGATATATGTATGTATTTATGTAAGTAAATAGTGGTGCGACTATGTTCATACATAAATGCATACGCGTATAAACAGTAAACGTCAATTGTAATTGAAACTCAAAAACAGTGAAGTTTTAAGTATGAGATATGTGTATTCACAGCAAAAGAAACATCAACATGATTAGACAAAAATATTTTGGTGGAAAGTAACTAAGCCCATATTGATCGGCAAATAATAGGAAAGTCAATGCAGTATTTGTGGGATAAAGAGAAAGTGTATGTACGCATGAACTTTGAAATGGAAAATATACATAAATCATAAATATACAAAAATCAATATAAATAAACCAAAGACATAAGTTAATGCACAGAAAAACATTCAAAGATGATCAATAGATTACTGAAATAACCAAGATAAACCAGCAACAGTAAACAAGCACACAGTTTTGGAGCGAATCAAATGTAAATTGGAGTGATAACAGCAGAAACTCCATTCAAAAAAAAAATAAATAAATAAAAACATTACGAAGTGGAACATTTGTTGTATACACATGCTGTTATCAGCCGTTTATATTTCGAATTTAAGCTGCAAGCTGGTTTTCGTGAACCATATTTGTAGTTTTCCATTTGCAAGAACAGGTGCAGCAATTAAACCCGATACCCTAAAATAAAATAAAAAACACAGCTTCTTTTGTAATATACGATAGAGCAGATCACTTATGAACTCAAGTTAAATTGTCCGCCTGAGATTTTTGTGCGCAAATCGAAATACTCTTGCAACGAGCAAACTCATTATGGTTCAAGGAACACTGTGCGAACATAAAACAAATACAAACGCATGGCAAACAGTGAGCTATAGTAAAAAACCGCAAACGAAAAATCACTTTAAAGCAAAAGGTGGAGGTGGTGGTAGTATCGATAAGTCAAATGTACAAATTAAAAATACATTGAACAAAAATTCGTTAGTAAAACCGAAATCGCAAACTACAACATCGCTTTTGAAAGCGGCAGCGAATAATCAAAACATCTCAAGGACGAAAACGTCAACAACTCAAAAGCTGAATTTGGCACAATCAAATAATGCCATAGTGAAGCAGAAAATAGCACCCACTGTTGACAAAACAAAAAGAACGATAGCTGCAGTTGGCAGCATACCAACTCAGCAGCAACAACAAACACTGCGTAATCGACAGCAGCAGCAGCAACAACAGCAACACGTTCAGCGGCAGCAATCGCCCTTGTTGTATGTTCGTCGCCGGCGAGTAAATCACGAAATCAGACAAATTAAACGTGCTCACCGCCACCTATTGACAAGTGGCGGGTGCGACTGGCAGCACCGCCAAGCGACCGATAGTACTGGTACTGGTGTGGCAACCTTACGCAAGCAAGACGTCAAGTGTCAAACGAAGGCCAATAACAACTGTAGTCATTCGAACAGCTGTCGCTGTACAGCGACAAAGAAGAAACAGCAAAAGTGTCATCCATCGCAACAACAAAAGCAACAGAAGAGAAAATTGCAAAATTTAGTGAAAAATGCCCACAGTGGCGGAGGAGCATGTACTAATAACAGTGGTAAATCAAAGCAGGAGAAAGGTAAACAACAAATTGGCATTGAACGTGTTGGTACTGTGAAATCGAAAGAATCCTATGCAGAATCTGTTATCTCCTCGCGTTGGGATTCGATCGAAGAACAATTAAACTATCTGGATAAATTACTGTATTTCTGTGAGGACGAAGAGGATGCCTGTTGTGCATGGAATTGTAATATAAACAAAGCTTACGATTGCAGTAGTGAAAGAGCAAAATCAGAGGAAATTTATTACGAAGGTGACGTCGACGACGACTACGAGAGTGACTGGAGTACTGATTGGAGCCAATCAGATATGTCAACTACAGATAAGAGTGTAGATGATGCAGACATGCAATCCACAACAAGTGGTGCAGGATCTGCATCCACAACTACGTCACCTGTTGTTCCTACCTCACATAGACGACGCGGTCATCAGCATCATCCCCGTTTTTTGGGCACACGCCGTCCAAATATTCCAAATGTTCAAGAAATACTTGCTGCATTATATCGAGGTGATTCACAAAGTGTTCTCACCAACTTACGTCAAGCCACTCAGGCAGTACAAGAAGACAGCCCCTTGTCCGTAGGTGGCGGAAGCGATGTAGAAACAGTATCTTCCACAATGGGAGATTCACAATATACGGATGAACCAGATGAAGACTTGGAATTACAGCTTTCAAAAACATCAATGCTAAACTTGCCTCTAACCGACTCAGTAACCACGTCGATGGGCAGCAACAGTCCAACTCCTACGGATGAAAGCAGTATGGTTGATGAAGGCGTGGTAAGCGCACAAACGCCCACCAGCAATACTCCGAAATCACAAAAAAGCAAATCTAAACGTGATAAAAGTGAAAAACTTGATCGTTCAGAAAAAAAGAAAAGGGCAAAGAAGGATAAAAGTAAACGTGCATCAGTTTGTTCCGATGCAGATGGTAATATAGTTAGTTCAGGCGAAGCGCACACAGCGGCAGATGAAGGTATCGCCATTGATGATGAGGATGTACAAGCAGCTGAGTGGGCGAAGTTACGTTGTACCAGCGAAGCAGCGGAAATTGTTGCAGAGCGTGAGGCGCGTCGAAATAAAGGTCGTTGCGCCGACTATCCTGGACTTGCTTTTGGTCGTTCCATATTCAGCTCTGATACCATGATGAAGTTCAATATCATACGTAACGAATTGCATAACATCATGAAAACGCAGCTTAAACGGGTAATTAGAATCATGCGACTCCGTAAGGTAGTCAAGTGTGAAATAATTTGAATTGCATTTAATAATTAATCAAAACTCTCTCAATTTTTGCGAACCTACAAACATGTGCAAATATTTTGATAAGGGCATATAGAGGAAAAAGTATTAGCAAAAAAATATAATGTTCTCCCAAAGTCATTCAGAATTTAAACTTCAAAAGACCGATATGCCGTATTTTATTTTCAACACCGTTATGAGAATTTTCTTTGAGACAATTTTCGATAGTCATTCAAAAAATTGTTATTAATTTCCGGTAGAAACTTTAACTAAAGGGACTTCAGTAGTGTTATAAATAATATTTTTTAATTCGTTTATTCCTCGAAAGTTCTAAAAATAATCGATTGTGATAAAACATTTTTGATAATACTTTTTTGTGATTATTTTGCGTTTATAGAATAATACAGAAATTTATTCGACTTTCACTTCGTCATTTTGCTAATTATTTGCATATTTCGTTGATAATTGTACACATATTGCAATTATTATGTAGATATATTTATATCTATTGGTGGACATGGTCCATACGATGTGCTGTATATATAATATATGTAGTATGTATTCACACGATTCGTATGATCTACAAACATAACTAATATTTGAACTACGGTAACTTTTTTTTTTGCAATTTTCTGTACTTCGTCTTTTATAGATAATGACCCAGTTCAATGTATTATACGCTTCTGTTTTCGTATGTTAAACTGCGAATTTCTTTTTCCACACTTGCTCATATACATACATAAGTACATATATACGAGACGACGACCTTCTTGGCAGGCGTCGTTATACGTTGCTGAGCTCATTCTTCGTTGAGCAGATTGCTACAAATTATATTGCTGCACAAAATTAGGCGGCGACAAATTTGTTTATTAAATGTATTCTCAAGTCTTAAAGAATTTCTATTCATCAAATCACTGTAATTACTACGCGTACGGGCGGAAACTAGGTACATATATTTATCAAAAAGTTATATATATAATTTTAAAAAAATCCTAAGGATTCTTTTAATGTTATCAACTGATAGTGTGGGTATTTATTATTATTTTTGATTTTCATACACCTAATGTACTACAGTAACCCCTCAGCTATCAGATGAACATTAATTCACGTAAACTATTTTTATGGAATAAGGTTCTTAATCAATTGCCATTTTTTCTGTGCACTGACATTCAAAACACGTTAATGTTTCATATGGTCGTTAGCACCTTTTATGGTAACGAATTGACTGAATCAACAACTGGTGATGTATGACTGTATGTTCAATATTCCTAGCAATATAAGATTTTGCACGCTTTGTAACAAGTGACCTGATAGATTTTGACCAAAAAATATTTGTAGTTTACGATTATTTTCACAAATGTAGTAGTTGTTGAAATGAACTTAATTCTGATCTAAACAATAGTGTAATTTTGCTTTCATAATTGTTATTAAATACTTTGAGCAATATAATTCTCACGTTTTTCGCTCTCTCGACATTTATGGAATCAACGACCTTACAACTGGCAGACAGTCAATGCAGCTACTATAAAAGTTGTCGTCACACCGTTGTAATCCAAATTTGGCAAGCGTGGAAAGGTTTGAAAATGGCAAAATATGTTTTACTCTTAATTTCTTTTCATTGCTATGGCATGCGTCCTAAATAATAATTATTATTTAATTATCACGCACAGTAAGTGCGCCCATACGTCACTTGCTATAAATGGAAAACTTACGCGCGAATTTATATTCCCTTATACTGAAATATAGTGCCTCTACTTTCTTATAATTATGAATGTATATAAAAATATTTGTATAACCGTTAATACATTTTTATTGTGTTATCATGTACCTGATATTATTTGTCATAAATTCGATATTTGGTTGCTTAATTAATTAACATTTTATTTCAAAATGGCAATTATACTTTTGCTCTAACCGGTCACAGTCGAAGAGTAAACATATTTAAAATAATTACAACTTTTTGTCAATTTCGTCAGGTTCTGAAGCATACCTTTTAAACAAGTTTCCCATAATGAATATTTGTTAAAAATATATAGTCTGGTAACAATGGTGTTAAGAGAGCGAGTTTTGCTAATGGAATTTGCTTTTCTTCCACTCTAATTGTGTTTTATTTTGCCTTCTGCAAAATCATAAGTATTTTAATTAAATGTACATATGGTTTTTATTTAAGATCTATTATAACATTTTGTGGCAGACGCAAACAAATGGTATGCTTTTAATGCTGACAATTTAACTACTTTTTAGTGTTTTAACTGTGTTTATTTATAAGTAAGCATCTCTTTCGCACAACAGTTTCGAATACAAATGCTTTACTAAATACGGTGCTAGCTGGCCTTGTTCAATGTCGTTTTGAGTCATTCACAAATTAAGGCGAGGCTTGTGAGAGAGGTATTCTCTTTGGTTGTTCCAGTAGTAGCAACAGTTCCAGTAGTAGCAACAACAATAATATACGAATGTCAACGTAATCTTTGGCTGGTCGTTGTCGGTGTCTCCACTTCCAAAGAATTCGAAAATTTTGACCGATTTCATTTTGCGATACGAATTCACTCAGTGCTGAGCTCATAAATTTACGCTGCGGCATTTAAAATCGAGACGTGGTAGTTTGTGTTAAAAATTAACAAAGTTTGCAAAGTTAGTAGTGGCTGTTTTGTGAGCGATACCATTATTGGGTTTATTCGTAGAGTGCAAAGAAAAGTGCGTGTATAGTATTAAATTTATCAAGTTAAGCAACCATTGTAAGGAAAAAAGTGCTTAACTTTGAAAGAAAGGTAGAAGAAGGAAGCAAAGTAGGAATAGCAGCAGAAAAACCGGTGGTTCCAAATTGTTGGTGTAGTGTGTTTCGTTTCGTTGCGTTCCGCATTCATAACTTCTCTTTATTTTTCGCTATTCGTGTCATATTTTTTTTTTTTATTTAGCCCTTGCCACCGCCGTGTTCATTTTCTAGAAGTCATAAAATATTTTTTTTTATAACGTTTGGTGCTGCGAAAAAAGTACGAAAACTAATAAATTGTAAAATTCAAAACCTAAAAGTTATTTTTTCGCCGGGAAATATATAATTTATATATTACACAAGAGTCAAAAACGAAAGTTCGTTTATCTTTTTCCAGTTTGAAGTAATACTTGTGTGGCGTTTGTGTTCGTGGTAACCATCAGTAAAAGTGCGAAGCAAAGTCGAAAAGTATTTTACCTACAACGATCGAGCCGAAATTGTGTGCTATCATTGAAAAAAAGTTAGTGCAACAGTAGTGTTGTTGGCCATCCTTTACCCCACCTTTAAAAAAAAAAAAGCAGTTAAATATGACGACCAGCATTCCACAAGGCACCCTCTTGGATGTGCTGAAAAAGAAAATGCGCCAGACCAAAGAAGAAATGGAAAAATATAAAGATGAATGCGAGGAATATCACAAGCGTTTACAACTTGAGGTGGTTCGACGTGAAGAAGTAAGTTCCACTCTGATCATTGTTTAGGGATGTAAAGGGGTGAAGGTCGTGTACGCGTATGCACTGTAGCTTAGGCACAGGTGTCGCTATCACGTAAGCTGGAATAATTATTACAAATTATCCATGAACGTCAATATTGGTTTCTCATTGAGGTTTGAGATGTGGACAGTGAATAGTTTTTTGCGAGTTATTTAATCTAGATGAACGTATTTATTTTTAATTATTTTCAATGTGACGATTCCATACACTTTTGTTTTAATTGCTTATATGCGCGACAAGGATGGCGGATCCTACTTTGCACAAGTGCCTTGGTAAAACGTCAAATATTGCCATGACTGCAAGTTTGACATACATATTGTGTTTAGAGACCTGTAATTTCCAAACAGTACTATTTTCGGTGATTATTAATTGCTTTTTAACAATTGAAATTAATTGATACATTTATGTAATTAGTGTAGGTGTCTTTAGTTTAATAGCTACGTTGTGTATCTTAATAGTAAAGTATAATCACTATAATTGATTAAAACTTTGTATGGCTACAAACATACAAATGCATTTATTACCCTGAAAAAGCAGTTTTCAATAATATTTGAGGCTTAAACTGAGTGCAAATATTGTTATAATGGTTGTCTTGTCCTTAAGTTTTATTAAGCTCTGCTCGATCTTTTACATTAACAGTTATTGGCACCATCAACGGCTTAAAATATTAACTCTCGGCTGATAAATTAATGGTTTAAGAATATACTTGATAAACATACATCTTGCGGGCACGTGTGAGCCATTCAGCGGATGGGCAATTAAAATGTAACTGTTACGACAATTAAAATTAACTTTAACCGTCTTCATTCTTCCGAATTTAAATAATTATAGTTAGTGTTGTTAAAATTTGTGTTAAAATTCCGTGAAAATATCAAGAATTAAGTTCCGCTTGAAATAATGGCATTCTTTGTGCATTTAGTGGCACTGGTCAAAATATTTATTGTTTTTATATTTCTGCGGTTGATTTAGTTGCTCTTTCCATTTTTTTCAATCCATCTTTGGATTTATGTGGTAAACAAGTAAAATATGGGTTATCCATATTACTTTCATTTGTGGAAATATTTTGAATATGTTAACTCAAAAACATTTTTAAGATTTTTAAATTTCAACTAAACGTCACTTGAAATGAATTTTTAATTTCGTATTATGCTACTCGTGTCTATTGATACACCTAAAACTATTTTTATATTTGTGTATATATTTACATATGTACATATGTAGGTAACTCAGGTATCGCTACTGAACTTGGATGAATAATTGTAATTCAAAGTCGCTATGATGTGACTGCAGTGGGAATCGACCTCTATTATTTAGTACCATCTGGGGGTCGACTTTCTGTTGTGATAATTCATGTTCTGCATGGTTGGGAATATCTATTCATTAGGTCGTTTCAGTTTTTGAGTGATTTCCTCAACTGGAAATTAAATTCTGTAGTTTTGCGCTCCATTTCAATGTTGGAAAAATAGTATAGTATCTCATTCAAATATATTCTGTTAGCCATTTCTGGGTGTAAACAGAAAAATACAAATAAGATAATGCTGTATATGTATGCTATCAATGTTGTTGCTATTATTGTGTGTCTGTTTATGTAACTGTTATTGGGTTGAAGGTCTACATAGTATTGGTGTGTCATATCCTACTGATGTCATACAAAACAGCTACATTTTTTATTTAAAATATTTCATAAAATTTATTTTCGATTACATTTTAGGCAGAGTTTTAATTATGATATGAAATTAATTAAATAAATGGTGACCTTCACGTTACATCATGTATTATTTTCAATTACTAATGCAATTATCGATATTTTTTGCTCTGCTAAATATGTATGTATGTTTGTGGTTGATCGTTTTTTTTTTTTAATCGCAGAGTAGAAATGTTGGTAAAAAAAACTAATATTGTTTCCTAAAGAAGTACTATGTTTAGAAGTTTTAAAATAAACATAAATGTTATGTACATACTTACGTGACATTTTTTAAAGAATTTGTGCTTCGCATTATTTATTATTAACACTCTAAGCATTTGTTTGACGCGAACACACCTCAATRCCATTACAACGAACATATATGTATGTAGTTATTGTAATGTGTGAGTTATACTTCGTTTACATTGCATACATATATAAATTTATATATTATATGTTATTATATGGAAGTACATATTTTATTGTATATTGCTACTGACAACGCCATGTGATCATTAACTACAAATACCGGCTAAATTTATTAACAAATGTTATGACGAGATATATGTACTCTTCGTAGCATAGCAATGACCTAGACGATTTGTTACCGCATTCATCTTTACTCGTTTTACTAATTATAATTCCAACTTGTTTTCTACGAATAATTCATACTTTGTAGCAACGCTATACCGGCAAATTTATACATGTTTTCTGTATTTACATACATGAATGACATTTTGGCCGTTTTGAAAGTTTTACACATGTATACATATGTATGCTGAAGCACTCCAGTGATTCTGTTACTACATTCACCATCCGTTCACTTCGAATGAGGTTAATTTCTCAATACGGTTATAAGATTTTATTATGCTCAATTGTTGTGTTTCATTCGATGTCAGAAAGCAAGAGACAAAGTTGTCTAGAATTTTTAAATGCTTTTTAGCAATTTGTTCAATTCAATGACCGTTCGAATATTGTTTGAAGTAGTTGAGAAACGTGTAAGATACACTATTGCTTATTGCTCTTATTGTTGCTTGATTTTTTTATGCTAATGGTATTTTTTGTTTTTTTTTATCAATTTTCTAAAAGCTCTTTCTCTATTTACACTCCCTTATTCGTGGACTTTTTGTTCATATCGTTGATTCTGTTAGTTTGGCATATTTGCTGCTATGTATGAATGTTCGTACATGCGCATATACATATGTATGTATAGGAGAATTTGAGTGCTTAACAGGCGATGACGTAAGCTTACCTTCATTCAAATTCATATCACAATTTGTGCACAAAGCCTGCTGTACTGTGGTTTCTTTTCTTTTCCTGTAAATTTATATGATTTGTACTGCCTGATGTGCATAATTTCTTTAAAATATTTGCTCTTCCCTACTGTTGGTTTCGAAAGCAGCAAGTGTGACTACCTAATCTACCTTATATAGATTATTTTCTCCCTCACTTTTGTTATTTGAATATCCCCAGTCAACATTATAGTTATATAGCTTTGTTATAGCATGTTTCAACATTGCTTGCCTAACTTGTTGAGTAAATTTGGTGGTGGTTTCGCAGCGTTTCTCCCTCCGGTGTTGCGTGCTGTTGGTGCTGACGAATGAGCGCTACCACATTGACTTTAAGTTTGCTTATTTGTTCAACGGAAATATCAGCAATTTTAAATATTTCGAAGTAAATCATTGGACTTAACCCTCTCAGACGCCTGGTAGTACCGTAGTTATTACGGTTAAACATAATATTGGCATTGAAAATATATTTTTTCAAATATTTCTGCAAATTAGTTCCGAATTACCATTGTCAGATGTACATACTCTTCTTTCATACACATACGTACAAGTTGTTTAGTCAATTCTGTTTTCGAGTACAAAATTCTATTAATGTACTAGGAGGGCATGTGAATAGATATCGAATTTATAGTCTCTTTCAGTGGTAATAATAATATTTGTCATGTCACTTGTCTCGTGCGCAATGATGTCATTCAACTTGAATTTATTGTGTTGTTACTTTCACGGCGCACAGTAAAACGATCATCTTGGCGCCTACTTCATTGTATAGATACGGTTTTAAAGGTCATTGAAGAGAATTACTTATATAAATAAAAATATACCATATGTATTTGGTTTTATTATAGTTAAATGGTTTAAAATGTTGTAACCGCATTCTTAGTTAAAAAAAAAAATTGTTTGGGCAGTGTCCTATATATTTTGATCGGATATATGTACGTTCCTATATCCAAATTGTTGCCTTTACGCTGGCAAAATTCGCCTGCCGCTGATAGTTAGTAAACTTGAAATCATTTTGAAGAGGTTTTAGGAGAGGATTCAAAATATTTGCACATATTTAAGAACGCAACGTGTAGTTCCCTTTATTTTTACAGCTCACCACACTAAAATTGGATTCAATGGAGCAACTGGGTGCTGCAATACACTATTTAAATAAAAAGAGAGCTTACCCACAAGCATTTATAGGGTTTCAATTTAAAAGTTAGAAGTTTTATATTAATGTATGCTAAAAAGTAGGCCATTAGAGAGTTGAATAACGGTTTAGTTAAGTAGGCACACTATTTAATCTCTCTGAGAAACCAATAGTTCATGGAATATAGTTTTAAGCAAAAGTATTTGAGTATTTCTTATAAATAAAGTTGAATTCCCCTAACTCGAATCATCATAATTCACAAAAAACTCGAGTTAGAGATACTTCGAGTTATGGAAGGAAATTTGTTAAAAATTTGACTTCTATTGTCAATTCATGAGTTCGAGTTATGGAAGTTCAACTTTATATACTTAACATATAAGCACTGGTATATTCGAGTTTATTTTAAATATTACATAAGTAAGGTTTTTGTTTTGGAACGAAAATTCTATTTCCTATTTGTGGTATTTGATTTGAATTACAGGCCGAATCAGAGGTAGCTGCATTGAATCGTCGCATTCAATTGCTCGAAGAAGACTTGGAACGTTCAGAAGAACGTTTGGGATCAGCCACAGCCAAGCTTTCGGAAGCTTCCCAAGCTGCCGATGAGAGCGAACGGTTAGTATACCTTTGGTTGCGAACTGCAACAGAGGATATTTATTACTATAGATTAACTTAATTTAATATCCACTTAGTAATATAGGTATGGTAAATATAATTTGTACTTTATTTTTCATACGAGTGATATACAACAAATTTCTGCAGATATATACAATAATTATAACTATTACAAATTCCAATATACAGGATACGAAAAGCTCTTGAAAATCGTACAAATTTGGAAGATGACAGAGTAGCTATTTTGGAAACTCAATTAGTCCAGGCAAAATTAATTGCCGAAGAGGCCGATAAAAAATATGAAGAGGTATATTTTTCAGCAAACAACTCAAAAGAGTTACTTTTAGATAGGGTCTTAGGGTTATTAGGTTTACTTTTATTTTGAGTATTCTTGAAAAGGTTTAGGAAATTTGCTCTCCAGTATTTTTTTATATTTTATTTGTGGGTAATGCTCTCTACGGCGTGTATTTTTTTTTTTTAATAGTTATAAGTTTTATGTATTCCAATAATATGTATGAATTGGGACCCCTGAGGCGCTTAGATATCAACGAGCCTTGTGGATTTCAACGTGTTTTCTACTGCAGTCCATAATGTATAATAAAAACCTATTGTATAATTACTTTTTAAGATATGCACTCTAGGTTAACATATTAAGCTCAAGCATTGTATAATATGTTCTATTGATGTTTTTAAAAACTAATTCAAATATTTCTTTAAGATGTGAATTATTGCTAATCATTTCATTTTAAAACTGATTTTATTTCCACAGACACAAAGTAACGTTAATTTGTAAGAATTCTAAGATTAAAAAGATCAAGGAAATGTTTGAATTAATTAGAACATATAATTATCTAATACTTATTATAGCCGCTTGAAAAGGCATTTATCTAACTCAATGAACAATTTTTTTTATTTATTTCCTACAATATTTATATAAACTCAATATGTCATCTTGGTAAAACACAACCTCAACAAAAATGGTTCGCTACTCAACAATATTATCTATATTCCTAAATTGCACGAAATTAAATCAAAACACGACTATTCCTTCTGTATAAATGTATGCAAACAAATATATATATATATATATATAAACAACGTATACCACCACTGCAACGTATGCGCCTTTCATATGTTTTTATGTTGACACCAATTGTAAAACTGTTCCTGTATCTGTGTAACTACAACACCAACAACCACATGATCGACGCACTGATGGAAACACCTGAATGCTGTGCTTGTGCTAAAATGCATCATCGCCGTCTTTTCTCAACATACCGTTGCTTGAACGGTCTCCTATGGGCATTGAAATCGCTATAACATCAACTTTTTTATAACAATCTTGGATAACATACAGCGCTCGCAAGATTCTTGAGAACCGCGCCCTTGCCGATGAAGAACGCATGGACGCCCTTGAGAATCAATTGAAGGAAGCTCGTTTCCTTGCTGAGGAGGCTGACAAGAAATACGATGAGGTGCAATATGATAAACCAATCATTGAGTTATTAGCTAAGCTTAGTTGTTCTATCGCTGAGTCGTCTTCATTCTTAAGAAACACCATACCCACTCTCACTACCAACAATGATATCAACAGCATCACCACTGCAAATGCAATTAATAATGTTACTAACACTAGCGATAATGTAAATGTAGTAATAGGCACTGATACTGACACTGACGCTGACGCTAAAACGGACGTGAAAACGAATGCAGTCGAAGACTCTACTGACGCTGCTAATGTTGATACAAATATCACAACGCCATCACAAGTAACTTGATTTTGCAATTGTCAACATAAGAATAAACTCAAAAAAATAAGAGTAACTATGACAATTTGCATTAGTTGAGAATTGATTAATATAAATGATGACTAGTAGAGAAGTAAAAAAAAAATAAAAGGACTTGTCGATGATAACCAGATAAATAGGTAATGACCAAACCAAATACATAAGTAAATATGTATGTGCTAAACGCTGCCCAACAGTTGTTAGCTGCAATCTGATGTGACTACACGCAAAGTAAAGGATCTCTTCTTCTTGGTTGTTGCTTTGTCTGTGTGTACACAAGAGAAAGAAATGTTGGCAATGCTTGCATGCACTATTTGTATGAACGGAACCGGAACCGGAACACAGTAACTGATACGGATATATAGGAATTGAAACTAAAGATAATAATTATTGTATAATAATTTTATATGTACTTTAATTAACTAAAACATATTGAAACTAATGAAACTTGTGCTGCTACTATGTTGTATATTCACTGAAAAAAAAGTAAAGAAAACTAAATATGTAAAATGTATGAAAAATAAATATAACTATTATGTACATTAACTTGAAAAAAGCAAAGTTAAGCGTGAGTGAAGAAGCGATGAAAGTCCTGACTTCTCCTCGAGAACAGATTTTAAGTAATGTAAGGTTGCCTTTGCTATATACAAATTAAAAAGTAACGATCAAAAGCGGAAGTAACGTCCTTAAAAACTCTTCCTAAATTTATTTATTATATATATAAATATACATGCGAACGATTTTAATTTAGAATTTTGAGATATTCCTTAAATTTTTGCAGAAACACATTCGCACATCAGAATGAAATCGAAACCTTAAAAATCTTAAATAAAAAATTATAGAAAAAGAACGCATAGACTTAAAGTGTATCGCGGTTCAAAGTGGTGCCTAAATGTGCCTTTTACTATACATACAGAAAAAATAAAACAAAATCTATTGTGCTTGAGTTATATGTACGTATACACGCGCGATGAAGATTATTATAATTAAATTCAACTAATTATTGCAAAGTTTGGTCTTACCATTTTTTATTAATATATTATATAACTTTATAATTTACTTATTGGTTATCTGGTGAAATTTTATATTTCAAACTAAAAAAATTAATTTTAAAATTTGCATTTTCTCCTGCACACGCACTCATTTTTTTCTATAATGTTACTTTTTACTTTTGTAACAAATCACTGAGCATTACTTGAAAATATTACAAAACGTCACCAAAAAAATGTACATATCTAAATATGTAACTACTATAATTCAGAGATTTATTTTGACCAGTTGTTTAAACAATTATATTTGCAAATGGTTATTTACGTAAATTATCTACAAAATGTCAAATACTATATCAATTAATCTTGTATTTTATATAAGACATTTAAATTTTATATAACTCAGCACATAAAATTATTTAATTCTGTTTAAATTCATATGAATATAAAGAAAAATAAAAGTTTAATTGATTCAAAGCAAAATAATGGAGACGATAGCACGTCTTTTTTAATGAAGTGGGAGCAATGGGAGCATTTTTCTTCGTTGTTAGGCAATGGTTTTTGTACATTTCAAGGTGTTCGATTTTTATAGAAATATTTATTATAGAAGGAATTTCATTGATTTCTTTAGGCAGGGATTAATGAGGTACTTTTGGGTTTTCAGCTTATAAGTTTCTTGTAATACGATACACGTTTTATTGAGAATTTATACAGGCTGTGTGGTGCTTGCCTGATACCATTTGCAATATTTTTTTATTTCATACTATAGAAAACTGTAAAACTTATACAAATATGTACATATATACTCAGTAAGAAAACGGAATATCAAAGAAAACTGATATGGTAACTTATAATTGATCAGTTGCACGCGATAAGATTACATTCTGTCGTTAGATTAGCAACAACATGACACAATTTTTTTTGTCGCTTTTATAGTGAACTGCAAAATAATTTTTTATTATGGTCTCAATTGGTAATTTTTTGATCTTTGGTGTATCAGATTTGAATCATATCTTGAGCAGTAATGACGTCAACACAGCAAATTGTGTGTTAAATATAAACTTTTCGAGGAGAGTATTTTAGAGAAACACAAAACGACACAGGGCGCCTCTGAAGTACATTTTTTCGCTCAGTAGATATTTTATTTGCCTAACACAAAGTTATACTACGATAAACATACATATGTACATATATTGGCGTATTATATTTTTACCTGCATATGACAAATTTCTTTGAAATGACTATCTTTATCTTTCGTTATATTTCACTTCCCCCTTTTGCGTATGTTTTCGCCAACGGTGTTAAGGGTTAGACTTTAATACTTTCTTTTGTTGAAATTTCTTCAACTTGCGGGTTTGAAATGATGAATCATGTGTTTGAACAGAAGTTTGGTTGCTTGGGCTTTTCGCGCGTTGTGCTCAAGTACACATTTGTAAGCAATTACTAAACTCGATTGTGATTCAATCGATTGCCATGTTACCTCAAGCTAGAGACGGATGTCTCATGTCTTATGTGACATGTAGCCATATAAGGCAGTCGTTATAAATCAAAAGTTTGATGCAAAGTTATTTGTTCAAGATCATGATCAAGATCAAGAAGCCTTCTGCTTGTTTCTTACTCACACGGTTGGCCTCTTGACAGGTTACAACCTATTGGGATCAATGCAAGCCGAATGGGCATAAATGTTAATACATGCAGAAAGTAGAGAAGTTGACATGACAGAGACGCTGAAACACCTCCTATGTCTGCGTCCAACACTGTGTACCTTGGAATTATGGCGAAACTTAAGTAAACTGAGTCTACATCAGGCATTAAGGACTTGTAGGTCTATGTATGGCGTGATTGCCGGCCAGTATAACCTAATGTATTTGTTCATTTTAGAAAGTTGTACAGGTATGTACTAAGAGAGGCCAAGAAATGATAAAATAAATACATATATATTCATAGGCATATTTGTGCAAGTACTAGATGCGTACACACTTCGCTTCTCCAAAAATTCTTATAACTTCGTTTAGGTTTCATATTTTGATATTGTATTATAGTTAAAGGTTGGGGATAATAACGTTAATGGCAAATTTTTGATATTGTTAACATAATGACAAAACTGAATTGAACTACATATGACCTTTGCGAAATGTAAATACTGACGCTTTCCTGACTTGCCTTAATATTTGGAAATAACCTGCAGAAATAAAAACTAATTATATTAATTATTTCCATGCATGATAAAAGTGTGACAAATGGAATTTCTTCACATCATTTCAATATGTCAAAATTTTCGGTTTCACAAAATAAATTTTTAAAGACGGCCTTAGAAACTAATATGTTTAAAATTGGTAAAAAAAAAAAATTAAAATAAGATAATAGATTTGCATAAAATTAAATGAATCTATATAATTACAAAGGTTTTAATAGTTTTAATCATATTTTGCCCGATAATTAAAAATTTTCTTATGACGACAGCAAAGTAATTTGTGGTTAAAAAATAGATAGATCCATTATAACTGTGCCAGTGTTTTGAGATTAGACAGGTTCTAGTTTATGAAGATTTTTGAAAAGCTTTTTTTTAAATACAAACAAATTTAAGGGAATTGTACAAAAACCATATTTATTTTTCTTTATACTCAACGAAGAAATGCAATCCAGGACCTACCATTTTATGAAAATATAGGTTTAAAAATTAGGGTACACAAAGTAAGCGCACAAGTTTTATTTACATCATTCGTGTATATATAGTGTTTTGATTTTTATTTATTTTGTGAACAAATGTAAATGTGTATGACACAATTTGTTGTATGATATCATAGTGTGAGTTGATAAAAGACATTAAGTACAAAAAAAAAAAATTATAATATTCTTGGTTAAGTTTATTATTTGCATAATTAATGCCTCTCTAATGCTCTGTGTAAAATACTGCAAACAATTTATAAATTGAAGTGAAGTACTTATTGAGTTTTACTTGTCAACTCAGAATATGCATATGCAGTAATACTAATAACTATATCAAATCAAGCTTTATATTTTAAAACAAAAGCGATGTTCTCGACTTAATAAGGACTGGATTTTGTGTTATCTGTACTTGCCTGCCCATTCATCTGTGTTCTTGCTGTTTGCTCGCAATTTCCTACGCAAAAATGCTCTTGATAAAAACTCAAATAAAGATTCTATGTACTGATAACTGTATATCTTTTGTATCTCAATTTTCCCGTATTTCCAACTATAATGTTTTACTATACAATATTTAATGTAAAACTTAATATGACAACAACTACAACACAACAACAACAACACGAACGCGTTAAATATCCAAAGGTTGCCCGTAAATTGGCCATGGTTGAAGCTGATTTGGAACGTGCTGAGGAACGTGCCGAGCAAGGAGAGAAGTACGTTTACTACACGAATGAATAACGCCAATTTTGCTCCACTGTCCTTAAAGCAGTTGGGCGCACTAACACAGTTGTTGCTGCTTTTGTTTATGCCCTAAATAAGACAATAAATACAATATGCATAAAAAAATGTTATGCAAAAATGATAATTTTTAAAAATCAGTTTTAAGTATTCAGTTTGAATTTGTTATGGTTTTTTTTAGTACCCACGCAGAATCTGTTCTGCTCGACTAACTCACAAAAACGCAAGCAACCTAACCAAAAGTTATTATTTTTTACTTTTTTTTTTAATTTTAATTTCCGTTTTGATGTTTATACATAAATCTAATTATTTTTGCCTGAATGCAAGATTAGCTAGCTAGTTAGAGCAAAATTTTAAATGAATTGGAAAATGTGAATAATCAACAAAAATGTGCCAAATTTGTATTGCATGCGCCTATTTACTTGTATAGGAAAGTTAAACAAATGTTACAGTCATTCAAATTCATGTTCAAAAATTAGTAGTAGCAAACATTTGCAGGCGTGCACATCAAACATTTTCACATTTCTCACATTCATAAAAATGAGAAAACAAAATTTGCACTTAAAATAGCAACTAATTGAATTTTTTTACTTTTTGTATGTATTATTGCCGCTATATGCTAACCAAATGATAACAAAAACAAAAAAACGAAACGAATAAATGTTGTCACAAACATTAACACTATTCGCTCGCTCGCCTTGCCGCTGCCTTTGGCACTGACATAAACGCCCATAATTGTCCTGTTAAATGTCCTCTGTACATTACACTATGTGTTCGCTCCGCGCTGACAAATAAAAAATTGGAACCAACTAATCACAAAGGTTGCCAGAAAGTTGGTCCTCATGGAACAGGATTTGGAACGTTCCGAGGAAAAAGTTGAACTTAGCGAAAGGTTCGTGCCGCTTTTTATGTGTTTTATATTTATATTTTATGTATGCGTTTTGATATTACCTACTAATAACTATTTATTACAAAACAAGAAGATGAAGAAAAGTAGAAAAATTTAAGCCAATTTGAATAATTATGAAATTTACCAAAAAAAAATCATAATTTGATATTTAAAAACAATATAGCAATCAATACAATCGAAATTTTATAATAGCCAATTTGTTGTAGGTAACTCAAATAATTATGCGCCTATTGATCAAGAGTAACGAATTTTTTTTTATTATCTTGCCTAATTCCAATTTTCAATTTCACACTTTTTGATGAAAACAATTTTGAATATACATACGTACATGATTATGCTGATCATGCAGTCATTACTGACGTTTTGAGCTGATGTGGTGTTTTCGTATAACTTTTCTTCGCTACAAGAACAACAACTCAGTCTTTACACAAAAAAACATTGGACTCAATCGTTTTTCCTTTTTTATCAAATGATATTTCTCTTCAGAAAGCACATGTGTAAAAGCAATTCCTAGCGCAAATGGCAAGCAACTTGAACTGGCACATCTATTGAAATAATCTCATTGCTATGCGATGATTTTTTAACATATTTTTTGTTGTTTTTGTGCCATGATTTCTCCTTATTGTTATTTTGGCGAAACGGTGAAACGCCAACTGAATATTTGAAGATCGAAAAGGTGCACAAATGTGTGTACCAACATATATAGTATATATCAGTCTTTAATGTACTTTCAATATTTACCTATGCAGACACATTCACGCGCTGTGTATTAATAATAGTGAGCATCTGACGCTGATTTGCCGGTTCCTACAGAGTTGTCAGTCATTTAATCGGAATTACTACATATTTTCGTCTACATTTTGTTTTATTTTTTGGCGCTGGCAGATTTGAAAGTGACTGCCACACAAACTAATCTTGTTCGCAAAATGGATAACTGATTTTCAAGTGTCTCTTGGATTTTTAGATTTTCATACACAATTCATCAATATATTATAAACTGTGTACAAATTTTGTTCTTTGGGCTTTCAAAAAAATATCACAAACAAACATTCATATTTTCCTAATTTCTTTTGAGTTATTGGCTAATTTATTTTGCCGTTTTTTGCGCTATCGTCAGGAATTTGATTTGTTGACACCATTTTTTAGTGTCATTTGAAGCATTCGTTGATGTTGGCCGCAAGCAAAAACTGTCGTTGTCGGCAGCAAATTTTGCATTTCATATTTTTCGAGGCTGTGATTTTGTACCCAAATAATTTAACACACAAGCTCGCATAATAAGTGAGTTCGTAATTGGACAAGTGTCTTTTTTTCTCCAAAAATTGGCTTCAACTTTTCTGCGAATATACATACATACATAGCATTTCTCTTATTGATTATTTAAAAATTACTTGTTTAACAGCAAAATTGTGGAGCTTGAGGAAGAACTCCGCGTTGTTGGCAACAACTTGAAATCCCTGGAAGTATCAGAGGAAAAGGTCAGTATGCACAATATTTCGTATATGTATACAATAATATTTCTTTTAAGTTCCATTTCTTTACATTTATTTATATTTTAATTAATTCCATTAAATTCTCATTACATAAGAGATAATTTTTATAAGAGGTATTATTCTGAAAGTCTGTTATTCCACACAAAATCATACATACATATTTCGATTAACTAAAACTTAAACTTAAAGAATTTCCTTAACATAAGGTAATCATGTGTTAAATTATTATTGCTCTG